>NC_056730.1:922628263-922663263 GCF_019279795.1 Protopterus annectens
AGACTGCTTATTGACCCTAACTACAGCTGCTTCCAAAATGTATTTACATTGGGCACAAAACCCACATTTAAATGTACCCTTCCTCTTGTTGGTCGAAACACCAAACTGATTTTCATTCTCCAACAATTCCTTTAAAGATCTACCTCTCTTAAAAACAATTCTAGGTTTATGTCCTACCGGGTTTGATAAACCATCAAAACATTGGAATCATACCTCTCAACTGTACCAAATTGCTTGGTAAATACCAGTTTTAAGGGCAAAATATTGAGGTGCCACGAATTTCTGAGCGGCCCCTTTAATTTCTGAATTTCCCTGGTTTTTTTTTTTACTGTGCGAGATTGCATCTAATAATAGACTGCAGCTCTTCCATATATTTGTTCTTGAATGTTTTATTTATTTATGTTAGTTTGTTAAGGCAGTGGACTGATTCCACATATATCCATAGCCACAACTTCTGAAAGACAATGTTAAATAGTCATGAACTGAGACATACATTACAGTATACAATGTTATAAAGGTCAGTAGGTTAGGGAAATATAGATATGTATGCTGACAGTCAGTATCAACACAGCTCTGCCAAAGTGAAGTTTTTATCTTTTTTTTGTTTTTTTACAGGAGACTTGCATGCAAGCAGCATATAAACACAAAGTGTAATAAAATAAAAAAAAATGTTTTCCACCATACTGTAAAACTGTTTAATACTTGCAAATTGAATACTAAATAGCACATGGTTATGTATATACATTATATACATGACGTGCCTGGATTTTTCATCAGCATGAGAGTTGCAATACTTCCAACAGGTGGTAATGTTATAATATTACATGCTTATGTTACTGCTGGTTGTAGCAATAAGGAGACATTTTCTTGTCTGTGTTATATTAATTCATTTCTGAATTATTTAACTGAGTGGTACTTCAAAATGCTGCATGGAAATACATTCCATGGACTAGGGCCCAGAAAGGAGATGCATATTTTGTGTAGGGTATGTTATTTTTAGATCTATGGAATACTGTACCATGGTTTGCATAGCAACAAAGTTGATGCTGTGTATGCTATGTTACTAATCTAGGTTTGAGTAAGGGGTAGTTTCAGAGCACAGCATTTAGGGTATAAATAAATATAAGTAATAGGAGGTCTGCATATTGTTGCAGTGGAATCTAGTTTGCTTCTCTGTAAAGGTAGGCAAGCCTGGGATTTTTGAAGAAGAGTCGAACCAGAGCCAAACTAAGGATATGGCTCGACTCTTACAGCCCATTAAGAGTCAAGCTAAGCCAGAACAGAAAATATTAGCTCGGTAAAAAAATAACTAAATCTGGGAGTCCAGAGTTGATTATTTAAAAAAAAAACAGTAGTTATACACAAATACACACTGACATTGCTATCATTCACTCAAATAAATGAATGCTGACAGTACATTCATTACACTTCCTCACAGCTTGTACCTGGCCACCCCATTCACCATGCCCAAGCTACAGGTCTGCTTTCAATGAAAAAATGGGGAAAAATTATAATAAACTTAATGTTGCCTTGACTACTGGAAAACAAATTCCTTTCTGGTCTGTTGATTTAATGCATAGTAGTTTTAATAAACTTTGAAAGAAATGGTCAAACTGCCTCACAATAAAAACTAGATACACTTCCAAAATGAGACAACAAATTCCTTGTGAAATAATGAATTTTGTTAGCTTTATGTAAGAAGCCATACTTCATTTCACTTAAGGTAGCCTACAGTGATACCAATAATAACAATAATAATAGTAAAAATCAGTATTCTTAATAACCTGTTTGGGTACAAAATACACACACTGTCCCAGTGATTGGTGTCCCTTCTGAGACGTTATGCTATCTCTGACTGAAGTTGGTACAAAATATAACAATACTGGCAAACTTTGGTCTTTGATAGATACTGCCCTCCAATGAAGCATATCAGCACTGCCATTTGCTCTCATGTATTGTAAGCCCTCCCAAATGTTACCCCTTTCTGTACACTAATTTCTCACTGAGAAAAGTATGAAAATGTAGTACAGTAACATTTTACTATGTCAGCTTATGGTTGGTAAATACTTACAGTGTCTCCAACAAGTTATAACACTTTTATTTGCCAGCAGTGATCATAAGATGACCTTGGGCTTTCATGTACAAGATGTCTTCACACCCCTTCTTCAAAAAGCTAGCCACTTTCTGTGCACATATAGAAATTCATCTTTTCTGTTGACTTTAAAACATCCCTTTGTTAGTAATAAAAAAAGACTAGAAATAATGGCTGAAAGTTGTGAGGATAGAGGGATGACCTATACCTTAGATATGATAGTGGACAGTGATAGTATACATTCAATTATAAGTAATTATTGGAAAATTTTACAAGGTAACAAGGAATTATATAATATACTGGGAGATACTCCAAAGTTTGTGTACAAGAACAATTATAACTCGAATTTATTACAAAAAGATAGTACTAAGGTTGTAGTTACTAATGATATTCTCTCTAATAAACCAATGGGAATGTTCAAGTGTGGACATTGTAACATCTGCAGTTATATTCTAGAAGGTTCTTTTATTATGTTAGTAGACCCCTTATATACTATTATGTTGAAGGGGAGATATAACTGTCAAACAAGGGGTGTTGGTTATATTTGTGTATGTTCAGGATGTCTAGCTTTTTATATTGGAATGACCACTAGAGGGTTTTTTGAACGTGTTAAAGAACATCAGTATTACATTAAAAAGAAAGATGTGAAAAGCACTTTGTGTAAGCACACCTTAAAGTATTCTAATTATAAAAAGTTTCTTTTTTCAGTCATTGAGCAAGGACAGATGGATTTAAGAGGGGGGGATTTAAAAACGTATTTAGAACAAAAATAAGCCTCTTAGCAAATTAAGTTATTGTCAGTTAGAAATCCTGGACTCAATGACATGGTGAATATTAAATGTTTTTTAAGAAACAAAAGAGTGTATATTAACAAAGTTTAGTAGCCATTAATAACCTTGTAACTTTTAATAATGTTAAAAGAATAAATCACAGTAAAATTAAAAATGCAAGTTGAAAACAATTTTCACCTTTTGGATTCTTCAGGCAAACACAAAACAGTAAGCAAGAAGTAAACTTATATAGTACTTAAAACGATCAAATGATTTAATGAATCTGATTTTGTAATGGGCTCAAATGAGGCTTTAATGTAACCATGCAGTTAAGTCCTGGAAGAATATGAGCTTTGAACCTAAAGATCCATTTAACTTCTTCTTGTTCAGTTAATAGCATGACATCACCTCCTCTTATAGGTTCATAAATTATTCTTAAAACCATACATTTAAAATTATGTTTGTATAAGGCATTGGTTATAACTTGCATTTTTATGTCCAATAAATGATGCCCTATTCTATCTTTTAATCTCTGATTAGTTTTCCCATTGTAGTATGCCTCATATATACAGCATTTTGCAAAATAAACAAGATTGTGTGTATTATAATTGCCATAAGCATTCAATGTAAAATTCCTTCCATTGGCAGGATGCTTGATGGCTTTTACAGTGTATATATGTGTGCAATATGTGCAGTTATTACATTTAAATGTTCCACTTTTGCTACATTGAAAATATAATTGAACAGTTAATTGCTCTTTATAACATAATCTATGCTTCAAATTAATGTTCTTTCTATAACTAAAAGTTGGATGCTCACTCAAAACATTCTTTAACTCAGGGATATCCATTAATAATGGCCAACATTTCTGTATAATGCTTCTGACAGCTGGTCTTTGCTTGTCATAATTAAGAATACATCTGTTTGCATGCCTATGCTCCCTTGTTGTAATGTTTTTTGATTATTGACATAAATAGTGGCTTAGACTCAATGCTGCAATTATCAATAATCTCATTCTTAATCATTAGCACATTTTTGCCTTTATAGCATCTATCTATGAATTTTCGTGAAATAGTATGTAATTGTGAGTTCACTTCTGAATTATTAGTTGTAACTGGTTCTTTACTATGTTTTTATAGATAACTGGAGGGTGCATATTCATTCTGTGTAGATATGTATTTGCTTTTATGGGTTTCCTCTATACTGAGGTTTCTATATGCCTGTTTTCACCCCTATTTAAATTAATATCTAAAAAATGAATTTCTGTAATGGATATCTCAATTTTAAATTTCAAAGAAACTTTTGGTATTAGATACAAATGTCTTGAACTGTTCAAATTCTAGTGGTGTTCCTTGCCATAGAAGGAAGAGATCATAAACAAAACATGTATATACTCTAATATTGTTACTATACAGTCTGTTGTTAAGAACATATTGTCTTTCCTTCTGGTAGATTACAATATTGACGTACATGTTAACAACTGGGGTGCCCATCATTACACCTCTCTCTTGCTTGTACATTTGATGCTGAAAAAGAAATATGCTGTTGGTTAGAACAACAAGTAACAGTTCACATATGAGTTCTATTCTGGTGTTTGATCTTCTTCTTTCAGCTTTTCCTGGTCAGGGGTCGCCACAGCAGATCACCTTGTCCACTCATGATTGGCAGTGGAGTTTTACAGTGTCGAGTTGCCAGCGCGGCGCCCAACCTTCCACAGAAGGCACACGCACACATGCACTCACACCTAGGACCAATTTAGAGTGTTCAATCCACCTACAGCATGTGTTTGGGATGTGGGAGGAAACCGGAGCACTCGGAGGAAACCCACGTGACCACAGGGAGGACATGCAGACTCCGCACAGAAGGCACCCCAGCCGAGGATTGAACCAGAGAACCTCTTGCTGTGAGGCGACAACACTAACTGCTGCACCACTGTGGACACCCCTATTTTGGCGTTTGATAATCAGAGAATTCATGGAAATATTCCTTCGCAAATTGAATACCAATGCCATTTGGTATAACTGTAAAGAGCAAGTCCACAGCCATTAAGCATCCTGTCAATGGAAGTAATTTTACATTGAATGCTTATGGCAACTGTAATACACGCAATCTTGTTTATTTAGCGAAATGCTGTATAAGCAAGGCATACTACATTGTGAAAACCAATCAGAGGTTAAAAGATAGAAGAGGGCATCATTCATCAGACATAAAGATGAAGTTATAACCAATGCCTTATACAAACATGTTAGAGACTGATAGCAAACATAATTTTAAATGTTTGATTTTAAGAATAATTTATGGACCTTTAAGAGGAGGTGTTGTCATGCTATTAACTGAACAAGAAGATCTTAAGTGGATCTTTAGATTCAAAGCTCATATTCCTCTAGGACTTAATGCCATGGTTACTTTAAAGACTCATTTGAGGCAATTAGAAAATCAGATTCATTAAATCATGTGATTGTTTTAAGTACTATATAAGTTGTGGACTATATCAGTTTGTCACAATGCAATTGCAGTGAACACTGGATCGTTGACCCTTCTTCAGAGAAAATCATTTTTAGTGATTTACTGAATTTACTGAGGGCAAGTAAATACTTGCCCTACAGCACAACGTTGCCCTTTCTCCACTGTAGTGCGATCTAAGAGTTGGTATATATAGTTGGGGGGTGTGGGGGGTGAAGTTTCCCACTGGAGTGTGTTCGATTTGCATAGCTGTTGGTCCGTTGTGCTGTAGGGCAAGTATTTTCTTGCCCTTGGTAAATTCAGTGAATCACTGAAACGATTTTTGCTGAATGAGGGTTGATGATCCAATGTTCACTGAAATTGCATTGCGATGAACTAATATAGACCTAGAAATTGACTTCTTATTTACTATTTTATGTTTGCCTGAAGAAGATAAATGGTGAAAGTTATTTTCATCTTATGTTTTTAATTCTACTGTGATTTTATTATTTTAATATTATTAAAATTTACAAGGTTATTCATGGCTCTGGTTACTTTCTGAGAAGTCATCATTCAGAGGCAGATGCTGAGATCGTTTTGTTTTGTGTTTTAACTATTTTGTTCATTAAATTACTGAGGTCTGTATACACGGAGTTGTATCTTTTATTTTGTTACAGTAGTTATATTTTGAGAAGATGTGAATGTTCTACTGAAAAAATAGCTTAAGAAGGGGAACCAAAACTGGAGCTAAACAGAGAATTTAGCACAAAGGTATACTTTATAGCATTTCTCACACAGTCAGTTAACTGTTCCCAGTGGATGGACTAAGCATTGAAGGAGCCCAATCATTGTTGTTAAGCTTGTTAACAGACCTGGCCATTATAACTCTGCCGGAGTTTGACCATAAGGAAGACTAACCATGCTTGAGGCTTAGGTGATTGGCAAACACAAACTACTGTGTCATAAAGTGTTACTTGAATAGCAGGGTGTAAGGGAGCTGCCTACCCTTTACTTAATAGGTAACCATGAGCACTAAAGCGTATGTGTCTGTGTTGCTTTCTTGTTAAAGTAGGACTCTGTTGATACTGTTACAGGGAGCCTGTAGTTTGTGCAAATGTTTTCCAGACACATAGCATAACAGAGGTAAGCCATGCTCAAACTGGGGTAGTATGACATTCTTCCTTTCAGGAGCAAAAACATCTGCAATACTGAAGATTGAATGTAAGCTGATAATTCATGCTGCAGCTACTCTAATCGATATGCACTTGCATATGGAAGAAAGGATGATGCCTAATTAATAGATATTGTCTATGTATTTCTGATTAAGTGGTATGTGGAGTCAAGGCTGTCGTAGCCTGATGGCGGGTCTATATTATATTAGCGAAAATCCTTTTAAGCGAATGCGGAAACACCAACATGCATTGCGCGAACAGCGAATATGCTGAATGCACTAAACCGCGAAATTCAAAAAGTCGAATCCCCACAGTCGGCCAACTCCACCTCCCACTACATACTGCCTACCCAAACAAAATAAATAAACCACATACATACACTAACCAAAACCCTACTTTTAACCCTAATGTAAAGCACCAAAACCCTACTTCTAACCCTACACTAAACCTTACATACATTACTATCTATGCACTGACCTTAACCTGCACCCTAACCCTAAGGTCCATAACTATAGCACACTTACCCTACAGAGATATACCAAAACAAAATAAATAATCCACACACATACATTTAACAAAACCCTAATTCTAACCCTGCACTAAACCTTACATACATTACCTATCTATGCACTTACCTTAACCCACACTCTAACCCTAAGGTCTGTAACTATCGCACACTTACCTTACGGAGCTATACAGCAGACAGGCCAACCATGACACTTTGACATTTCAAATTTGGCGGTTTTGGACATTCGGCATTTATGTGGTTTGCGCAATATGTGTCGCTCTTTTCGTATTCACGTAAAAAGGACTTTTGGGCATCTAAATGGAACCCCCTAATGGCACCTGTTTCAACTATCCCTTTATTGAGAACAGCACTGACTTTTTTATGATTAAGTAGGACTTTCCTAGAGGAGAGCTGCCATACTGGCTAAGCTATGTCAGCCTGATACCCATCCTAAATGATATCATGAAGACAAGAAGCTGTGTTGATAACAAGACAATCAGTACAGATAATAAGCTGAATGCCATGGAGGTCCAGCTAGAAAAGATTGATGAAAAGTGATAATAGAGCCTAATGCAGAACTCTATAGAACATCTGTTTTGATGGCGATAAGTGAAGTAAAATCACTACCAAGTTTGATTCTAAAACCCCTGCTTAATGGATAAATAAGAAAGTCCTGCTGTTTGACCTTCCTAAATAGCCATATCAAATACTTGGCTATCCTAAGACTTGACAATCGAAATGCCACCAAGAAGTTTACTCCAAAAATTAAATGTTGTGGTGAGTTTCACAACAGTGTGTTGGATTGTGTAAGCCAGAGGAGCACTTTTTAAGTTTTTTCTCCTTTTCCCCTACTGTGATGTGACCGCAAAGCTGGTATATATAATTTAGGGGGGTGGGGGTGCAGGGAGTTATCCTCCTGCAAAAAGAAATGTGTTTTTTTATGGTTTTCATGTCATTTTTGACATTTATTGTTTGAAATACATTGAGCTGAAAGATTGTGCTGTGAAGACTCCTATGTAAAATTAAATACTTTATTGAAATGAATAAACAAAGCACGTACAAGCATGCATTTGTCAATGTTATTAAGGACAAAGATAACCAACAGCCAAAAATCATACATTTGTCCATGTTACAAAAGAAGACATCATTCACTAGCCAATGGTCAGTCACTTTTTCATGTGACAAAGGATGAATTCAGTCAGTAGCCTTACGTCAGTCATTGCTCCTCTGCTGTGTCTAAAAGGATGACAAATACTGGGGAGGAGGCCCTATTTACTGAGCTATTCAAAGGACAGTTGATATTAACTTGTTCTGATATTTTAACCTGGATGTGAAGCAAACAAATTGGCTTGAATTCTGAGGCAGAAGATGGCAAGGATGGTTTGGGTAATGGCGCAACATACTTTCTAACAAGACTGGTGTAGGAATTCATGGGGCAGTGAGAGATTAAACGGATGGGCTAAGTGCTGTAGAGCAATGCTTCTCATTGGTTAATGAACTGGGATAGGAGGTCATCAGCACATTGGTCACAGCCTCAAAAAGTTCATCCAAGAGCCTCATAACTTGATGGGAGTTAGCCTTCCTGAAGTAGGTAGGAAGGAATAGCGGATGATTCACTGGTGCAACATACTTTCTAACAAGACTGGTGTAGGAATTCATGGAGCAGTGAGAGATTAAATGGATGGGCTAAGTGCTGTAGAGCAATGCTTCTCATTGGTTAATGAATTGGGGTAGGAGGTCATCAGCACATTGGTCACAGCCTCAAAAAGTTCATCCAAGAGCCTCATAACTTGATGGGAGTTAGCCTTCCTGAAGTAGGTAGGAAGGAAGAGCGGATGATTCACTGTTGCTTGCAAGATCTGATAAAATTAAGCAATGAGTATTGGGGTGGGGTGGTGGGGATAACAGAAGAACAAAGTTCCAAATTCCAATTTGAACTGAAAGTTCATGCATGTATTTATTACATCAAGGGAAGTTGCTTCTTTCAGAAGAGTCAGATACTACCTAGTAGCTGCACTTGTCTGTTACTTAGAAGTTGAAATGTATGCTTCTTCATTGGCCTCTTAGAAACATTTCTATTTTTTTCTATTTCTTTTTTAATGGCACTCTGAAACCAGAGTTTGGATTTTTTCTTCCAAATGGACCAGGGCTTATCCATTCCTTTCAGTAATTAGCTTACTACCAATGTCAACTGAGCCTTTCTGTGGCCGTCATATTTCTTATTATTAGTGGAAAAAAGCTGCATGTAATGTTACAATCATTTTGCTCGGTGAAGTGAAATAAGTTAGGATTACAGACATTTCCCCCACACACCATGACTTGAAGTTCAGCAACTTGACTGTGGGCAATACTTTTGTGGTTATTGTTGTTTTATTCTTTCAAATGACCAGCAAAATGTAGCTGGTTATTGGTGATGTAGATTATAAGGTGGGACATGCAGTGAATATCGGATAAGTAACTGAGCCTAATAGGCGCTGTGGCTACCAGTGATGGGCTCAAGTCTGCAAGAACAGTTACATTATGAAAGACCTGATGTTTACTATGTTGAGGTTAAAATCCCCAAAAATGGTAGATTATTTTTATGCTTAACTAGACAAGTGAGCTAATTTGAAAGATTATCAAAAACATTGATGGTTATGTAAAAGGGATGATTTGCCACGGTACTGGAAATGGTGTGCTGTTGTATATGAAGACATCTTTAGTAGGTAAGTCTGACCTTTGTGCGTCTACTGACCATGAGCTTGCTATTGCCCTCGGGCTGAAGCGGGTTTTATACACTTGGCGACTTCAGCCTCAGACCCTTAGACCAGAAGTGTCTCATACTAAAGCAGCATGGCAGTACTTGAGATAGTAAGGGAAAGTACTTGAGATAGTAAGGGAAACTTTTGACTTAGCCAGGATTCAGCTACCGCTAAGAAGTCTGGGTATTGTTTTAAAGCCATATGAGGGTGTATTCTGACTAATCAGCTCACTAATCTAAATGTTAGCCTTTGTCTGATATAATATTGCACATTTCAGTTATTTATGAGTACATTTCTGGATACTGACAATTTTTCATGGCCATGACTGCACTCAGTGTCCTCAGACTGAATAAATAGCTTTCTCTGTGCAGACAGGTGGGACACATAAAACAGCTATTGTAACTAGAGTTTAAGCAAGTGCCTCTGGGATGGACATAGTAAAAGGGTATGTAGAACATACACAGACTGTAGTAGTATTAGATAGGAAATTATACAGGAGATGAGTTCCACAGTACTTCAAGATGGATGAATTATTTTACTTTATCAAAGTCAAAAGTCAAAGTAAACTTTATTATCATTTAGAACTACACACATCTAGCCTAAACAAAATTTAGTGCATCAGCTCACTTCTTGAGATTACAAAGGAAAGTGAAACAACACATACAAGTAGAGGAATAAACATAACTAACAAATACATACAAGTAGAGGAATAAACATAACTAACAAATACATACAAGTAGAGGAATAAACATAACTAACAAATACATACAAGTAGAGGAATAAACATAACTAACAAATACATACAAGTAGAGGAATAAACATAACTAACAAATACATACAAGTAGAGGAATAAACATAACTAACAAATACATACAAGTAGAGGAATAAACATAACTAACAAATACATACAAGTAGAGGAATAAACATAACTAACAAATACATACAAGTACAGGAATAAACATAACTAACATACAATACTACTCCCAATGCACACAAGAAAGAGCAGAGACATTTACCAACACTCATATATGAAATGAATACCCTCCCCTGAGTTAAATTAACTACCCTATTTAAAGCAATACAAAATATGCTACATATTGAACAATGCCTAAGTTATTTGTCTAATATTGCACTTGAGTGGTTTAAATACTACTGTCTATAGATATACTAAATAACTATTGGACTTACTTGGAATATATGTAAGTATATATTGCACAAATAAATAAAAATTGACTTATTATGTGACCAGACCCCTGGGACTAGTGCCTGAATTGAGAAATCTAATCACTGTAGGGAAGAAACTGTTGCTGAATCTTGTAGTCCTGCAGCACATGCTGCGAAATCTCCTGCCCGATGCCAGATGCTTAAACAGTCCATGCATGGAGTCCTGTAATATTCTGGTGCCCGTTTTGGATGCTTTTTCATTATCATTTAATTTGTAATTATTTTATGTATTTTCCTTGTTTTTTCACATTTTTAATCCTAGTTAAGCCACATAAGTTGTACATTGTGTATGTATCATTTAATTTGGAGGAATCTAATGGTGGTCATTTGTTGCTCTTGTCTCCTATAGTGCTGCGGAGAGACATCAGTTTGAGATTGTTGGTTTGGTGATTTAGTGGTCCTGTTTTCCAACATTAATTGATTTTGTTTCCCCCTGGATCTGCTTCTTGTGTTGAACTTTACTCTGATGTTTGTTCAGACAGAGTAGAGTCTTTATCAGCCTAACATGATGTCTGCCTGTTTGTTCAGTAACAACTCACAGTTCTAAGTTACCTGTGGGCCTGCTGACCAATATGTTTCCATGAATGTGTCTTGAACCTGTTTGCTGCCCTTTACTAGGTATTCTCAGTACAGGAGTGAGAGCCAGCCAAAGGGGCTGTCATCCAGGTTGTGATGGAGATGGTTTGTGTCCTCAGTGACATCCTGGAAATGTGGCCATTTCTACTAATTCCCTGACCCTGGTGGCTGACATAAGTACCCACCACAATGTAGGGTATCCCTTATCCTCCCTTATCCTCCACTCGCTTATTTGTGTTTTCACTCACAAGTAGTAAGGGGTACTATCATTGCTTTGGAACTGTCAAGCTGGAATCCTTGGTCCTGGTCATTTCAGTGCCATACAAACCTCCCCTTACGACATGATGATTGGCTAATCATAACCACTGGTTTGTCATCTAGGATGAACAAGTTGGCAATATCCATTCCCTCCTACCCCCCCCCCCATTTTTATCATCCAGCATCTGAGCCACTGTTCAAACTCGGAGCATCTGAGTAGTAGGCAGGACTTTATTCTTCTGTGCCACAACGCTAAGACTGACAGCCATCAGTTGTTGATGAAGAGTTCGGACTTCATCTGTGAGGGCATGTCTTGGGTTGTTCTCGGTGATGTTGGCATGATGATCTTTATTATTATTTTTTTTTTTATTTATTTCTGATGTGTCATTGATATGCCTGGATTGCTTGACCTCTTTGTTATTTTGAGCATGACATCTCACACTTGGCAAATTGACATTTAAGTTTGTATTCTTGAATTCTTGGGTGACAGCTTGCTACCGGAAATTTACTTTATGAAGATGTCATTTCATTTTTTGTTAATGGGCTCCACTGATTTTTGTCTGTTTTCTCAGCATGGATGTTTTATCAGAACCATTTCTATCATCTCCATTTGGGTGGCTAAGTAACTATATTAACTAACAGAATGTCCATCCATAGTCATTATACGTGTCTAGTTTAACATGTCATTCTGCCTGTTTTATGCTAAATGTTACAATTTTTACTTATTCTTCACCTGCCTATTCAATGAAAGAGTTGTTATTTTGTCAGTGTTGGAGTTTTTAATTCTTTAGCACCTCCGACATGTTGGCTCAGTGCATATGCTAACATATTGTATTTATTTGCTTTCTTTAGTTTAACTTCTATTCATTATGTACTCTTTTTAAATTCATTTTCTACATATTATTAATCCATGCTCATTAGGGTCTATATTAGAACATCGAAGTTTCAAAACTTCGAATGTTCTAATATTGACCCCTATTCAGTGAATGCTGAAAATAGCGAAGCTACAGAAAACTGAAATTTTTCCTAGAGAAAGAATTTGGTTGTCCGTTTCTGTTGCTTCGTTATTTTCAGCACTGTAGTGGAATGTTACAGGTTGGGTTCAGGTAAGTGTGCGATTGGGCACGGGTTAGGTGAGTTAGGGTTAGGGCATGAGTCAGGTAAATGTGTGATTATGTGGACGTGAGGGTTAGGGTGGGGTAGGTGAGTTAGGGTTGGGTGCGGGTGAGGTGAGTGTGCGATAGTGATGGACCTTAGGGTTAGGGATTGGGTTAAGGTAAGTGGATAGTTAGTGGTGTATGTATAGTTTAGTGTAGGGTTAGATGTAAGATTTTAGGTGTATGTGTGTGGATTGCTGTTTATTTGGTGTGCTTGTGTTGTGTGTATGTGTTTTGGAACAGCAAATTTTTCCCTAGGAAAAAATTCGCTGTTCTGCATGTTCGATGTTGTAAGCGTTCGCTGAATAGAGGTTGATATTAGAACATTCAAAGTTTTGAAACTTCAATGTTCTAATATAGACCCGCTCATTATTTATTTATGTATTGTTTTTCTGTTGTACTGTGTTTGGTTATAGGTCCATTAATAATACTGAAGTAGAAGAAGAGGAAAGTCTGGAGAGGAACCCCAGATGGGTACATTAACAGGGAAGTCTGAGCATAGCAAGAAAATAAGAAGCAATATTAAAAGAGTTGCAGCAAACTTTCTAGAAGGTAAAATATTAGGAAGGCAAGAGCTTGAACATATGGCATTGATGTGTGTGTGTGTGTGTGTGTGTGTGTGTGTGTGTGTGTGTGTGTGTGTATATATATATATATATATATATATATTTATGGGTCTACTTTGACCCACCAAATTTATGTTTCTGAAAATCAACTTCACGACTCCATTTTCTGAAAATGCACTTTCGCAAAAAAAAAAAAAAAAAACAGATCACGGAACAGCCAGCGAGCTTGTTGTTGTACATCATGGCACAGTGAGGGTAAGGGAATATTCTCTTTTCTCCACTGTAGTGCAATCTTAGAGTTAGAATATATAAGTAGTGGGGATGTGGGGGGAGCAGCCCTCACATGGGGGGTGCAGGGGGACTTGTCCCCCTGCATCATGTGTTTAGTATAGTTATTTATTTATTTAATTTTTGCTGTTTGGTGATCTATTTTTTTTTTTTGCAAAAGTGCATTTTTGGAGAAATGCACTTTCACGAAAACAGAGTTCTGAAGTTGAATTTTAGAGAAACCTAAATTTGTTGGGTCAACATAGACCCATACAGATGGAGATTTGGTATCTACTTCTCTGAAGTGCAGGCCAACACAGAAGGTCTTTGGCTAACAAAGTTTGCAGATGACTGCAAACTAGGAGCCATAATTAAAACTCCTAACGTTGTGGAAAAACTACAAAAGGGCCTCACTGAGACATATACCTGGTGTTAAAGCCATGACCTGAAGCTCAATGCCAAAAAGTGTATTGTCATCCCCTTTGGTTAAAAACTCTGTACCCATGAACTACCACATAGCTGGTAGTCTACTTAATGCCGAAAATGTGATAATAGACCTTGGGACACAGGTGGACAGTAGTCTCTCCTTTGATAATCACAACGCCACAGTGGTCAGGAAATCCTTCTACGTGGCTCATCTCATCACAAAAGGATTCTCATCCAGAAAAAAAGAGGTCATTGTTCCCCTCTACTCATCACTCATTAGACCCATTATAGAGTACAATGCCCCTTTTGGTATGTACCTCATAAGACATCTACAATAACTGGAAATACCACAGAAATACCTCACAAAGAGTATTACTGGCCTCAAACAGATGCCCTATGCAGACCATCTAAAAAAACTACAGCTTTACTCCATCGCATATCGCCTACTCAGGGGCGATCTCTGCCTAACATACAAAGCTAAGTCAAACCCAGAGCTGCTGGACATGCTCCACTTAAAGAAATCCCAATCCCTCTGAGCTACACGCTCTAGGGACCTAAACCTTGTCACCACAATAAACAGAACATGCTGGAGGGATAGATTCCTGTCCCAGAGACTTCCCATACTCTGGAACAGACTACCTATCTATGTCAAACAGAGGTCCTCATTAGCACTCTTCAAGAAAAATCTTGATGATTGGATGGGAAATGGGAAATTCATCCTGGGGATCACTTCTGTGGCTCTGCTCAACAGGGGCACAGGAAAATAATTTTCTTGGGTGGCGAAAGCCAGGGTACATTTTTTGGCTAGGCCGATAGCCTAGTACCTACCTATGAACCTATGAACCTATAATAGGATTAACTTGTAGAACAAGAGAAGTAAGAAATGATGGCAGTCAAGTGGTCAAGGAGGTGGTGAGAGTATCTAAGACAACAACAGATGAATGGAACAAATTAGAATGAATTGCCTTAGGTATGATGGTGCTTTGGGGTGGGTCTCACTCTCACCTCCAATTAGTGTAAATAATCAGCTATAGAATAGAAAGTGACTGAGACTTTGTTAAAGTAATAGGAAAAGCAGGCTGTGGATGAAACATAAAATATAATATTTGGAAGACATATAATGGAATTAATTGCCTGAGGCATTTGTATAATAACTCTGCCTTATGCATAGATGGTACTTGAACCTTAAATATTTGCATAATCTAGATTGGCAGGATAATAAAAAGTGTTGGAAGTGTCAGGACGAAGAAGTGACCAAACTGCATATATGGTGGTACTATAAGTAGGTATGGGAACTTTTCAAAAGAGTGGGAGATACACATATAAGGAAGTTTATTTGATGCCTGCCCCACAGAGCTGATCAGGTTTTAATTGGGGTATGTACAAATTCTAGAGAATGAGCCTGAGAAGAAAGATTGGATATAGGTGTAATGAGTAGAGAGGTACATAGCCTGACTGCAGAACAATGGAAATCCTCACCTTCTCCCATTATTCATTATAGCAATTCAATGTGCCAGGCGGGTGAGGAAAGTACTGGATACTTTTGAAAAATCAAATAGTAAAATAGGTAACGGAGGGGAAAGAGAAAATTGGATCTCTGGTATGGAAGAGATAAAGGCTAATCAGGCTACTTGGGCACAGTTGTAATTCCCCCGTCACTTTGTTTTAATCACTTTACCATGCCCATTGTAGAATATCTCTTGCAACATGTGCTATTCAAGACCTAGTTTGCCATATGTAATCAGGACCATCTAAGGCAACATTGATTGCAGTCAGTCACTCATTAGTATATGGCTGGCCTACAGCCACATGATGTTGACAAAGTTCTGCATTACAAGAACTTTTTTAGACAGTGTTAGGGACTGTGTATTATCCTTGGTTCATAGGTTCAAAGGTATATACTAGGCTAACATTCAATGGGATCGTTATAAGCCTAGCCATATAACCCAACCCAACTGTGTCCCCTTGTAAGAAAAATTTGTTCTCATCCTCCCCTACAAGCTCATTTAGGTACCCAAAACACTAACTGAACACAGGTCACCTAGGCCAGAACCAGGACGTTATCCCTGTATGCTGCCAGAACTGGACCTATCCTATTAGATGTAGCTATCACTTTACAGAGTCCAGTTAGTACACCTTTTTCTCTGCTATTATAGCATTGTTGCCTAATTTCAAGCTGCTTTTTTGGGGCGAACCTCTTGGGATCACACATGAAAGTATTCTTCCTTTGTTAAAAGTTAATAATCAGTATATAATAAAAAAGTATACAGGAGACTGACAGAACATAAAGGATCTTGGATATCATCTATGGAGAAATAAAAAATAAAAGGTCAAGTAGGCAAATACATGAGCTATGTAAGTAATTTGGAGAACCCAAAGAAGAGTATTCGTGTCACTGTCTAAGGAAATGTAACATGTAACAGAGTGCACATGGAAAGACTCGGAACCAGGATCAAAACTCAGCCAAACCAAAGTGCACCAAGAAAAGGTACAAATATCCCAATTTATTAAGTGCTTTCATCTGCTTGTATCAAAGACTTCTTCAGAATAGTTAAACAACAGACATTGCAGTTACTTATACATCCAAAAATAGTCACATGACCCAAAAACAACCTGTCATCTTCCATAACCAATAAAAGTAATAGTGATGACACACCCCTTAATTAATACATAAATAGATAAAACCTATTCCAGAGTAAAGCCAAACCAAACAGAAAAAAAAATGAAAAAAAATAAATAAATAAAAAGTAAATCAAATAAGACCTTAACATCAGTAAACTCCCTATACTGAGGTTGTCATTTAAACCAGGTAAAATTTGGGCATTTAATTTGATTTTCCAGCATAGTTCTTTGAATTCTAAAATATCAGACCAAAGGCCTCCCAAAGGATTTTTCTTCACTCCTTCCACTACCACAAAGTTAAACTCATGTGTAGCATTTCTTTCAATATGTTTGAAAAGTGCATTGTTTCTATTCTTATTCTTAATATCCCTCCCATGTTCATAAATCCTGCCCCTGAGTTTCATTTTGGTTTTACCTATATAATAACACGTACAATAGGGACAAATAGCTGCGTAAATTACCCCAGTGGAGTTGCAGCTAAAAAGACCATTAGGTCTAATCCTGTATTTGTTTAGCATAATCTCCTCACAGGACAGGATGTGTGTACATTGTGAACAAAAAACGCATCTACAAGTGCCACATTTCTTCTGGTAATTTCCTGCACCAGTGAATTATTCCAACATATTTTTAATGGAAGGTGCCCTCTTATACACAACAGAGGGTCCCTTCCCCAACTTGTCAAAAATTCGGTCATAAACTTGTAGAATTTGCCATTTCCTGTTTAAAATTCCCTGACTAAAGAAATGGTCAACTGTAAACTTAGTGGTGAAGGAACATTGATATTTCTTCCTATTCCCCTCTGTGTTGATATGGAAATCTTTAGTCTCAAGACTTCCTCCATAATTCAACAGAGGGACCAAAATCTTATTTTTCATTTTCATTGTTACCTCATTTTCCACTTTTTTGATCACGTCATCTGGGTATTCCCTAGATTTAAACATTTTAGAGAGTATACCACACTGCTTATCAAATTCATCATCCTCTGAAACCATCCGGGCTATTCTAATAAACTGCCCCTTGATCACTCCTTTCTTAACATGTGCCAGATGGCAGTTCTTAAAATGTAGTAGCCTGTTGCTGTAAGTATGTTTCCTATAAATATTATTAATGAAACGTTTGATCTTGTGGTCTTTTTTGACCTGAATGTCTTAAGTAGTGAATGACATCTTTATTACTATTGTAAGTAAATTTAAGGAAAGAAGTTGTCTCATTTAGGTATTTAATAAAACTATCTATTTCATTTGGGTCCCCAGTCCAAACAAAAAACAAATCATCTAAGTAACATAGGTAGAGTTTTCAGTTCTTCTTATATTCACAAGAGAGTAGGAACTTCCTCTCCCACATCAACATAACTATGTTGGCAAAAATGGGGGTGCAAACAGCCCCCATAGCCACTCCTGATTTTTGTAAATAATATTGTCCCTCAAAAAAGACATAATTATTACGTAAAATGATCTCCATAAAATTAACTAACACATCCACTTCCTCATTTTTGAATCTATGTGTATCAAACAAGAATTCCTGAAACCATTCTGAACCAAGGGTTTGGGGTATAACATTAAATAGACTGACCATGTCGACAATAATAAAAATCAGAACTTCATCATATTCTAAATGGTTTAACTTTCCTAAAAAGTGCCAAGAATCCACAGATATATGCTCTTCCCCCTTAAGAATGTCTTTCAATCTCACATCAATGTATTTTCCCAAGCTATGTGTCTTAGAACCCCGAGCACAAACAACTAGTCTCATAGGGGTATCCTGCATATTTCTTATGAATCTTGGGGATTCCAAAGAAACTTGGCACCTTTGGAAATCTTGTGGTTAAAAATTCAACTACAGAGCGGTCAAGTTGACCCTGATTTTCCATATCTTTAATGAGCAGATCTATTTTTTTATAAGAAATATATATCATGTTCAAAGAAGCTTCATCATAACAAGCTGTGTCAAATAAAAATAAATTCATCGCATTGATATAGTCTTCCCAACTCATAATCACCACTCCCCCCAATCTGATTTCATAACTCTTAAGGATCTGTCCTTACAAAGGCATCTTAAAAGTGCTCTCTCCCCACTCGCTAAATTATCAAAATGCCCTTCATTAACAGAGCTACACATACTTCTGAAGTCAGACTCACACATTTCCTCAAACAACAACAGACAGTTCACAAGTGGGGGGTTAAATACACTCTTTTTTCTCAACTCATTATTAAAGAAACTCCCAGTTTTGTCAAACATAAGTTTAAAATTCAAATTTCTAACGTAGAGTTTGAGGTCTAAAATTAAGTCCATAATTATCGACTGGCAGGTAGGAACAAAAGTAAGGCCCTTACTAAGCAGTTCATCCACAGTCGTACCAAAAGTGACAAAAGAATAATTGTATACACAGAAATCACCTGTCTTATTATAAATACAGATTGATAAGGAGTTCACCTCATTTTTAATAATAAGTCCACTTTCATCATCAAAAATCAATTTCATCTCCTTCCCTGCCTCTTGTTGTGGTATATGCCATTCCTCTGCTGCTCTATGTTGCAATACTGTCTCTGGGGGCCATAGGACACTGTCCGTGTTTGATTGCGTAGTCTCTCGGATCTCCTCGGAAGATCCCGCCCCAAAGAAGCCTCATTGGATGATGCCTGAGTCTCCTCCTCCTCTTGGAAGCCAGACAAATCATTGCTCCCCTTCATTTGACAAATGTGGTGGAGAATTAATAGCTGGTTTAGGGTAGGCAGTCCCTGCTGCATACACTTTCAGGTTTCTCACAAACTTTTTATCTTTGCGGACCTGAATTTCATGAATGGATTTGTAAGCCCTCATATAAATATTCTTATAATCTGTACCAGCATGCTCAAAAAGAAGATCATCATGCAGGGCTCTGTCCAGGTCTGTGACTTCATGAAACAAAGCATCGATGGCCACCTGATTATGTTTGACTAAGGTGTCCATCAACTCACAGCCCTGTTTGTCAAAGAATTCAATCAGTTCACAATGCAGAGGGGACCCAGCATGTAACTCTTTCGGGAACTTCCAATATCTAAGTCCCTTAGGCACGCTTCTAACTTTAATACATTCAGTAAGATATTTGTTCTCAAGCTGGAGGTTATTACACTTAAGCAATTTGTTTTCAAAAAGCTGCAGGGATTGTTGAAAAGAATGAACCTCGGCATTAGGTGAGAATGGAAAGAGAAGTCTCTATTAAACCAGTCTTTTATATTTGTAACAGGATCACTCACATTTGTCTCTCGTGTGTTGTTCCTAGAATGTGAGTCTGTAGTAATACTGGTTTTGTGGCCACCCCTTTGACTTCCATGCAATAGGTTGTCTTAATTAGAATTAGACCTCCTCTGTCCAGACCCATTAGTCATTCCACTGACCTGCCAGGAGAGCTGGTTGATAAGTTGAGTTAAGAGCCCAATATTCTCCACTGGGTCATCTATAAGAACAACCGTTCGAGGTGTAGAGCCAGTACTTGGATCAAAGGACATACTGAACATGGAAAGACTCAGGACTAGGATCAAAACTCAGCCAAACCAAAGTGCTCCATGTACATCAACACCAAGAACAGGTACAAATATCCCAATTTATTAAGCACTTTTCATCTACTTGTATCAAAGACTTCTTCAGAATAGTTAAAAAAAACAGACATTGCAGTTACTTATACATCCAGAAACAGTCACATGACCCTAAAAACAACCTGTCATTGATAACTTAGCGAGTGGGGAGAGAGCACTTTTAAGACGCCTTTGTAAGGACAGATCCTTAAGAGTTATGAGACCAGATAAGGGGGGGAGTGGTGATTATGAATAAGGAAGACTATCAATAGGATGAATTTATTTTTATTTGACACAACTTGTTATGATGAAGCTTCTTTGAACATGATATATATTTCCTATAAAAAAATAGACCTACTCATCAAAGACATGAAAGATCCGGGTCAACTTGACCACTCTGTAGTTGAATTTTTAACCACTAGATTTCCTAAGGTACCAAGTTTCTTTGGAATCCCCAAGATTCATAAGAATATGCAGGATCTCCCTATGAGACCAACTGTTTGTGCTCAGGGTTCTAAGACACATAGCTTGGGAAAATACATTGATGTGAGATTGAAAGACATTCTTAAGGGGGAAGATGTGTTGGTGTTGATGTACTTGGAGTACTTTGATGTAACAGAGTGCCTCATAAAGATGTAGCAGGATACCAAAAATAGCAAAACATCAGAACTAGTGAGAGAGTGTTCCACAAAAAAAAATGTCCTGTAATGGAAACAGTGGTGGTCATCAATGACATTGAAAGTGCATTACGTCCAAATGTTTCACCAAAATGTAGTCCATTAATAGGAACAGTAGAACTCATCAGTGACTCAACACAGCGACTAACTTACTTTGTTTTCCATTTGTTATAAATGGTACAGTTCTCTATCCTGCTTCTTTTGTGACTTTTTTGTAGTTCCCATACCTTCCTCGTCTGTTTGCTCTTTTTCAGTATGTCTCTTTATATTAATCAATGGTTTCTTAATTATGCATGTGATAGCCAAGGTAGGCTTTAAAAGGAAGGATAAAACCAGTTTACATATACAAAGGAATGAGAAAGAATGAGAGATGATATAACAGCATTGCACCTGTGCTACCCAGTAAAATTGTATGTAATTCTTTTATATGCATTCAGTACTGTCAAATTATGTACATATTTCATTATGGGATACACACTGGTTGTCCTGTTGTAAGGAAGCACAAACCGTTTATGTAAATAATATCATAACTCTGAATTGTAAATATTCTTATTATGTGTACATTTATGTAGCCCTCTAATATGGCTATGGCTTTGGTAGTGATTGAAAACAGTCATTAGGACTAACCTGTCATGAAAAGGGATACTACCAGTCTAGCTATCTGGAATTTAGTAAATAATTATACGTCATTTGTGAATGTCAACATGATTCATATAAGATACTTGTGTTACAAATGTATTAGAACTGTATGTCAGGTGTATACTGCTGGTACAGAAGTGTGTGCTGAAATGTTTTTGCAAAGTGCTTAAAATGTAACCACAGCATGCCCTACTGGAATAGAACAGAAATGTACATACACTATTGTAATAGTTTAACTGTATATATTTTAACAGTGAAAACTGGGATACAGAAGGTTAACTTTAGAAAAATAGCTGAAATTAAATTACTTTATGGCCACACAATAAAAATATGTTATCTTTCAGTTACAGTGCAGCAACAGACACAATGTCTCTGCTGAGAAGTTTTCTGTATTGTCTTGAAAGTGCTTTATTGTTTTATGAAACAATATTTTATATTTTATATTTACAAAAATAAGCAATTTCTCACCAAAGCAGCAAAGATTTCAATAGCAAATTCCCACCTTATCTCCACCCTACTTTATGCCTCTCCAATATATACCAACCTAAGGCAATGTGATCTAAACAAGCTAGAGACCTGCTACAACAAAATCGCCAAATTCGCCACAGGGGCATCCTACCATAGTCACCACTGTCTCTCACTTGCTGAACTGGGCTGGCTTGAACTCCCTCACCTCCTTCAATGGTATCAACTCTCACTCGCCCACAAACTAGTAAACCATCCACTAAATGTCCCATCCCTCCAGAATCTACTCCAACCCTATCGCACCACCAGACCACTAAGATCCAGCAGCAAAAATCACTTGCAGATCACTTAAGCCAATAACTCTGCTGGTGAAGCACTATTTTCTTGCGCTATAGCCAAATTATGGAACTCACTCCCACCCACAATTACCTCCATACCATCATGCACCCACTTCAAAACTTTACTAAAAGCACAACTAAAAACATGCTGGCTATGCCCTTGCAACTCCCACTCTAATATCATCCACCCCATCCAACCACTACCTTTCTTTCCACTCCACTAACTACCTTGATTATAGCAAGCTCAGATGCTCATAAGCCAGTACTTATTATACAGCACAAACATCTTCTTCTTGTAACATTTGTTAATGTCTGGTATGCACTTCACAGATAAAGATTCTAGTTGTCTAATGTTGTACTATGTTCTTCATCTCTAGATATGTTGTAAGTAATTGCTATGTAAATTGTTAATCACTATGTAATCCAATGTAAATACTGTCTGTTTATTTCAACTGTGGAGCTTTTCTCCCCGGGCCTCCACTGAAAATGGACCTACGTCTAGTCAGACACACCCGGTCAACAAATTTAAATAAATAAATAAATAAATAATGACTTCCTGGATCTGCAAAGATCTGAGGGAAAGCCCTTCTGTGTGTATTTTCACAGGTAGATGCTAAATACTGCTAGCTTTCAACAATGGGAGTTTTACCTTGAACAGAATCAGATGACAAGAAATTATGTATTTCTGCAAGTTATCCCAGCAGTAATATTTGAGATATGAAATTAAGAAGCCTCTGAGAGAGACTGCATTCTGTATTCTGTCTTGGACCTGACAGAATCCATTCACCACACATCTGAATTGCTATGAGTAAGTAAGACTACGGAACAGTATAATTCTCTTAGATATAGTCAGGAATATAGCAAAGCTTATTTAGATATTTTATTTATTTATTTATTTATTTATTTGATACCGTCCTGCAATGTTGTTTTAAATATTTTATGTGATTTTGAACTCTGATATCACTGTAAATATAAACTGAGTATTTTATTGTTTTTTTTTTTATTTATTAAATATATATTTAAACTTTTCATTGTGGCTGATCTGTGTAGACATTTAAGTTCTGAGATTACTTGCATAGTTAATTGGCGACACTGTGTAGGCCACTCCTAATAGCCTTGCTCTTAGTCAAACTACCATTTGCATTGAGAGTAACACTTAACAGTAAGATTGGGTGCCCTTTGTTAAGGGCCTTAAAGTATCTGATAAAGAGCTGGCTGATGGCAGTAATACCTATCTTATATTATGGGCAGAAGGCATAGCTAGTAAACCTGTGCCAGCCTTTCCCAGGTGTGTGTGTGTGTGTGTGTGTGTGTGTGTGTGTGTGTGTGTGTGTGTTTGTGTAAATCAAACCTCAAAGAGAGTGTGTGTCAGGTACTTGGGCAGAGACACAAAGTGCTGGCTGGACAGAGAAGCTGCTGGAGGTCTTGGTTTGGCCACTAAGCTTAGATCTCAACTCTATAGCTGTGCTAGTAGGGAGTCTTACTGGGGATCTGGAGAAAGAGGCAGAAACCAGCCCCAGACTGTGTGCTCTTAAGGGAAATTGCACTTGACGCAGAGAGCTGCATCTGGAAATACTGTGTGTGTACCTATCATACTCTCAATGTACGTCCTCCACTGTTGCCAGTGGTGAGGATTGAGGCTCCTTGAATACTGGGCCAGTGGGGGGAGGGTCACATTTATTAGCTGGCAGTGGTGGGATATCCACATTTTGGGATTCCGTGGTGTGTATATTGAATTCCCTGTATCCTGTAAAGAGTAGTCACTAAAGAAGGTGCTTGTACTCTGAATCAGCCACATAGTGAACAGTCAGCGTTTCACATCACAATAGTTTTATTTAATTTTTGCTAGCTTAGTTAGTCAGGGAGAGCAGGCGAGGATGTCAGCAGAGAAAGGAGTATGGCAAGCTGACAAGGAGCCAGTTGGCTGAGATGTGCCAGGGAAAGAACTGGTGCATGCCAGCCTGACTGAAGCAGAAATGATTGCAGCCTTAGTCACAGCTGCATCACAGGCCAGCAACCAGAAGGACAACCAGACTGGCATTGGGGATGTACAGTTCTCAGAAAATTGACAGTTCAACATTTCCACAGAGGACTTAAAAATCAGTCTGGAGTTAAAGAGACATGAAATGGAGGCCAAATGGTAAGAACTTGAATCAGCAGAGAGACTGCAGTATTTGGAGGCTGAAAAAAAGCAGAAACAGATGGCATTAGAATCAACAAAAAGACTGAGATGTCTGGAAGCTGAAGAAAATGAGAGGCAGAAAAAACATGAAAAAGAGATGCTGACTCTTCACCAGGGTCATGGAGGTAATGGGGAAGGGAATAATATTAAAAGCGCACCTAAAAACATGCTGGCTATGCCCTTGCAACTCCCACTCTAATATCATCCACCCCATCCAACTACTACCTTTCTTTCCACTCCACTAACTACATTGATTATAGCAAGCTCAGATGCTCATAAGCCTAGTACTTATTATACAGCAGGAACTTCTCATTGTTACATTTGTTAATGCCTGTTATGTACTTCACAGATAAAGATTCTAGTTGTCTACTGATGTACTATGTTCTTTATCTGTAAATATGTTGTAAGTAATTTCTATGTTAAATTGTTAATCGCTATGTAATCCAATGTAACTACTGTCTGTTTATTTTACTGTGGAGCTTTTCTTCCCGGGCCTCCGCTGAAAATGGACCCACGTCCATTCGGACACTCCCAGTCAACAAATTTAAATAAATAAATAAATAAATAAATAAATAAAATAAACCCCAGGAGCAACAAAGGTCAGTAAATTTCTTCCACAATTTACAGAGGGTGATAATTTTGATAGTTTTATTCATATACTTGAAAGGGTGTGTAAACAGTATAATGTTGACCAAGAACTCTGGGAATGGTTCCTGACCCACTTACTCCATGGTAAAGCTGTAACTGCTATTTCTAAATTCTCTGATACTGATTACTTAAATTATAATACTGTTAAAAATTGTTTGCGTGATTTAAGTTAACACCTGAGGCTTACAGAAAAAAGTTTTGTTAGCACAGGAGCAAAGCAGATGAAAGTGTGCTTGAATATATTGCTGAGTTAAGCACTTATTTTCATAGATGGGTGAGTGTGTCAGCTCATCACTTTTGAAGGGCTGGCAGACATTTTGGTGAGGGAACAAGCCCTTAGCACTTTGTCTGAGGGCATGAGAATCTGGTTAGCAGGTAGGCAATGTAATACTGCAGGTGAGTTGGGGAAAAAGGGAGACCTATACCTTTCAAGCAGGGTATTACTGCACAGGAAAGGGATACACAGTGCTGTACATGGGTCTAAGGGAACCCATGGTGGGCATCCTAAACCACCCCAACAGAGTCCACCAGTAGCAGGGGAAGCCACTAGTTCAGGTACACAGGCAGGACCAAGGGTTAAATGTTTTAAATGCAGCCAGTGGGACCATGTAGCATATAGATGTCCATGGAGGCAAGGTGGGGAACAAAAGGTGGGAGAGCCAGTAAGTGGGAATGACAAAATGCCAGCAGTAAGTTGTCTGGAGGCAAGAAGGGTACCAAACTACCACAGGAGGTTATATCCTATCTTAGTAGATGGGAAACAGGCCACTGTTAAGAGAGACACAGCCTCTGACCTAACCATTGGGAAGCCTGCAATGGTTAAAGAGGAGCACTACTTGCTTGGGCAGTCTACTCCAGTCAGAGCTTTAGGAGGGACCCTATTCCAAATACCTTTGGATAAGGTTCACCTTGAGTGGGAGGCTGGAAAATGAAGCAAGCAAGTAGATGTGTTTGAGGGTATCCCTGCAGATGCCCTGATAGGGAATGATTTTAATAATGCAGTACCTTGTGTGCATGCATTTACATGCAGTCAGGCTTGGAGCCAAGCATGTGGGTCTGGTAGCCTGGGGAGAACTCAGACAGACCACACACTTGAAGCCAGGACTCGTGAGGTGGCTACTTCAGGGAGGGAGCTATCCTGTAGGAGTGAGACTGAAGGTGAGCCACAGCTGCTTGTGGGTACTGATGTTCCCTTAGACTGACTGCAAGGGCAGAGATGAGTAGTAGTAGTACCCAGGCTGACAGTGAGTTACCGCTGTCAGAGAATACCAGATGTATTGTGGAAGGAGAGCTGGGATGGGTTACCAAGAGAGAATTGAGACAGGCTCAGCTGTCAGACCCTACAGTACAAGGCTTGAGGGAGGTAGTCAGAGAGATGCCTGATTCTCAAGGACAAGACAAATCTGTATAGTGAGGAAAAAGGTTACTGTATAGAGAGTGGACCCCTGAGGGAGGGCTAGAGGGTGAGTAAATTAAGCAGTTGGTAGTGCCCAGAGCTAGCCATCTGGAACTTCTGGCCATAGCCCATGACATTCCCTTTGCAGGTCATATGGGCATAAAGTGTACAAAGAGACATATTATGCAGGACTTTTATTGGCCTGGGATTTCCAGGGATGTAACAGGGTACTGCAAGACATGTGAGCAGTTCCAAAAGGTAGGCAAGGCAATTGACAAGGTGATTGCTCCTTTGATGCCTTTGCCTGTAATTGAAGAGCCATTTCTGAGAGTAGTTATGGATATTGTGGGGTCTCTGAGTACCCCATGTTCCACAGGGAAGTAGTATATCCTAGTGGTAGTTAATGCTACCAGATACCCCGAGGAAGTGGCTCTGTCCTCTGTTGAGGCAGAAAAGGTGCTAAATGCTTTGTTATAGATTTTCAGCAGGGTAGGATTCTCAAAAGAAATACTGACTGACAGAGGTGCCAATTTCATGTCACACCTGCTGGCTTGTCTGTAGAAGACCTGTAGGGTGAGGCACCTAAAGACCACCCTGTACCATCACCAGACTAATGGTCTGGTTGAGAGGTTAATCTCTACACTAAAGACCATGCTATGGGCATTTACAGACCAGTTTAAGGGGGCATGGGACAAATATTTGCCCCATTTGTGGTTTGCTTACAGAGAAGTACCCCAGGAATCCACAGGTTTTCACCCTTTGAGTTGTAGTATGGGCATAAGGTGAGGGGACCACTAGATTTGATTCATGATGAGTGGGAAGGTGAGTGTGAATCCCACAAGGGGTCTGTTGTGGCATATGTCCTAAACCTCAGGACAAATCTCAGGGAACTTATGGGCTTGGCCCAGGAGAACCTGGCAGAAGACCAACAGCAGAAAAGGTCTGGAATCACAGGAATGCTCAAGCTAGAGAGTATGCTGTGGTGCAGCAAGTTATGGTTCTCATTCCTGTCAGAAACAACAAGCTGCAGGCAGCTTGGGAGGGACCTTTCAAGGTGGTAAGGAAGGTCAGTGAGGTTAACTACATGCTAGGCAGGAGGCAGGGGCACACATTTTACCATGTTAACATGATGCAACCTTACCATGATAGAGAGGGCCTTGTGCTGAGTATTTGCAGTGGATGGTAGGATGAGTCTGAGGGGGATATGGTGAATGATCTCCTCAGTGAGGCTCAGACTGACACCTCAGTGGAAGGGGTAGCAATGTCCCAGCAGCTATCTCCTACCCAGGTTTGAGAAATCCGGGAAGTGTTACAGGACTTTGGGGACATGTTTACTGGGAAATCAGGGTGCACCCACCTGGTGGAGCACCATGTGGATACAGCACCCCAAAGGCCTCTTAAGCAGGCCCCTTGTATGGGTGCCTGAGAAAGTCAAACAGGCTCTGGGGGAGGAGATACAGGAAATGTTGAAACTAGGAGTAATCCAGGAGTTCATCAGTCTCAGCTTGTGTGAGTTCATGAAATGCCGTTTGGGATGAAAAATGCCCCATTGACTTTCCAGAGGCTGGTAGATCATATCCTAGCAGGAGCAGGAGATTTTTCTTGCTTAGCTGGATGATATTGCCATCTACAGCCATTCCTGGCAAGAACACCTTCAGCATGTCAGGGAGGTGCTGAATAGACTACAAAGGCAGGGTTGACCCTTAAGTCCAGTAAATGTCAGGTGTGTATGGCAGAGGTCTACTTCCTGAGACATAGAGTGGGCAGTGGTAAGATCAGGCCAGAACCTGCCAAAGTGGAAGTATTTCAAGCATGCCCTGCACCTGTTGCCAAGAAGCAGGTGAGGGCATTATTAGGGACAGCAGGGTACTACAGAAAGTTAGTCCACAATTATAGTACCATAGCTGCTCCCCTCACAGAACTGACGAGAAAAAAACAGGGCAGATAAGGAAGTGTGGACACCAGCATGTGAGCAGGCATTCCAGAAACTTAAAGGAGTTTTGGGAAGACCCCTTGTTAGCCAGTCCAGATTACAGCAAAGAATTTGTTGCGCAGGTGGATGCTTCAAACCATGGGGTGAGGGCTTTACTCAGACAGGTTTCCTCCGAGGGAGAAGAGCACCCAGTGGTATATGTCAGCCATAGGCTCCAACCCAAGGAGGAATGCTATGCAGCTGTAGAAAAGGAATGTCTAGCCATAGTGTGGGCACTGCAGAAACTTCAGCCTTAAGGGTCACTTAAAAAAATAGCTTGAGTCTTCAAGGGGTTGAAGAAATGTTATGAAAGGAGATACAGCCAGCCCAACTTTCTGGAAGTTTTAAATAATTATATGTCATTAGTGAATATCAACATGATTCATATGAGATACTTGTGTTATAAATGTATTAGAACTGTATCATCATCATCATCAGCAGCAGCCCCTTTTTCCCATTTTTCTACATGGGGTCGGGGTATCATGTTAACTGTCACCAACTCTCTCGATTCAGTGCCACACTCCTGCCTTCTTCAACACTCATGCCTGACTGTTGCAGATCTTCTTTCACACAATCCATCCACCTCTTTGCTGCACATCCTTGAGTCCTCTTACCTTCTTGCTGTCTGTCCCAAATCTTTCTCACCAGATTGTCTTCTGCTTTACTACACATGTGCCCAAACCACTGTAATCTGCTCACTTTGATCTTTTCTGAATTAGAGCTACTTTGGCTTCTGCTCTTATATCCGCATTTCTTCATCTGTCCCACAATGTGCATCCAACCACCTTTCTCAGGCATTTCATTTCCATCACCTCTAGCTTCTTCAACTGTTCTGCCTTTACTGCCAAGGTTTCTGTACCATACAGTAGTACTGGTCGCACCACTGTCTTGTACACCTTGCTTTACAGCTTCTTTGGCATTCTTCTGTCATAGATTATACCTGCTACTCTATGTCAGTTGACTGCAGGCCCTCTGATTCTAGCTTTGGCATCTTCATTCAGACTACCCTTCTCCTCAACCACCCCTCCCAGATACTTGATGCTGTTTACTTGTTCCACTATCTTCCCATCTATCTCTATTCTCAGCTTCTTCTGATTTCCCCAATCTGCTGCCATTATCACCATCTTATCTGTGCTTAGTTTCATCCCATGTGCCTTCAGATTTGCTTTCCATTCTCCTATCCTTTGCTGAAGTTCTAGCTCAGTCTGCCTGTACTGCTACATCGTCTGCATACAGCAGCTTTGTTGATCTGTTCCCTCCAGCCTGTTTGGTAATGTATTCCATCACCAGTATGAACAGCAGTGGGGTTAGAGGTGAACCCTGATGTACACCCACTCCCACTGGGAACCCCTTTGTGAGGCCGAACACTGTTCTTACTTGAGTCATTGGGTTCTTGTACATAGCCTGCACTAATTCTACCAATGTTTCTAGGACTTCAAACCACCACAGTACTGACCAGAACAGATTTCTTGGGACCTTGTCATATGCTTTCTCCAAGTCTAGGAATGCCCAGTTGGACTCTCTCCTCATCTCTAGCTTTTTCTCAAGTATCTGTCTCAATGCAAACATCGGGTTAATTGTGCTGCATCCTGATCTGAATCCAGACTGCTCATTTCCCATTTTACATTTTACTACTCTGCATATATAATAAAATGCATATGGCCAGTGGTGGATTAAATTAACATTTGGGCTATTTTCATATCATAGCCCCCTTGCACACATTTTAGGACCATGCAAACATGCAAGAGTTCTTTGATTCGCCTTCCTGGTTATATTAAATTATATCCCTTGTATAATACAAACACCACTTTTTAGAGTGTGTTTTAAATTTATAGTTTTGAACATTTTTCCAGTGAGCAATGAAACAAAACTACTACTACAAACTACTGAAGATGTTGCTGCTAACAAACAACTTTATATTTCAGTGTTTTGTCTACAAATCCAGCACCTGCTGCCCTTGGAGAATAAATTGTCTATGTTACATTAAAAATGGTAAGCTGGTAATATTGCAATAGGAAATGAATGGCAAACTGAAAACAGGTCCATAGTTACTAGGCATCTCATCCATGGAAGGACATACTCAGGAATGTAGCACCCCACCCTTAAAATACAGCACAGTATCAACAATCCATCTACATACTGTGAGAGTAGACCCCACAGCCTTCTGCATCAAAAGCAAGCATGCTATCTGTTGTGCTACTAACAGACTTGGCATAAGCACCAGTAAACGTCTCTTCCCTTGAAGCTCACAAGTCCTTGAAAATGCACCTGAAACTCAGTTCCCTGAAAAATGCAGCTTGGTAGTTCAGAAAGAGGATTCAGGCTCTTATTTCCTGTAAGATACATGGTTTGAGCCTAAGCAAATTACTAACCACCTGCTATCCTTGGTGGCAGAAAAAGGGTCACTAATGTTCCACTCCACATTCGGTTATCAAGTGAAATTTAGATAAACACACAACTGACGAACAACTCGTGAATAAAAAGTACAGTTTATCTGCAAAGCAAACAAGCTAGTTTGAGCCATAGCTGACAGCTGTTATCTAATCAAATAACAGTGTAGTGCATCTGTATGGCAAACAACATTTTGTTTCTAAAAGATGTGAACAATCTTAGTATCATTTCCAACAACATTTGAACAAGACTGCAAATAAAAAAGAAGACTGCATCATGTCTTCTCTAAAACCAACAGAGGGAAAAAAGATATCTACCACTCAAATGTAAAAAGGCATTTTTACATTCTAGTTTGCTACAAAAATACTTTTATCATGTAGGAAATGTCATTCTACAACTAAGACTAACATGAGTAGTGTAAAAGTCTGCTTACAGAGTGACACGCTATCACAAACATTACACAAATGTTATACAGCCTTCCTCAAAATAACAAAACCAGAAGAAGGCATGCTGAAACTGAAATTAAAAGGAAATTAAGCATATCTACATCTTTAATTACTGTTTGTGTCCATGTACAATTTTATCTTGTATGAGAAAATATTGTGTTTACAAAAACTTTACAGGAAATTGTCATTTAACTATGGGGAAGATATTCAACTGCCAATTAAAAATGTTCAGGAAAAATACAACAGTAACAAAAGGAAAATCTGTCCACCTATAAATCTGGCTGGTTGACATGTCATTAATGTATTCAATCCTTTCTCTAGCTATCAGACGATACATTGACCATGACACAGAAGAAATCTGAGCACACTTCCTTTTATCTCTACTGAGTTTGTTTTTAAATACATTTACTATTTTTGTTTACATTCTAAACATGGATTTAAAAGAGTATCTATAATGAATGGACACATAAATATTCATAAAGCAAAAGAAATGTACATACACACTACCCTCCTAGTTCTATTTTTTAAATAAAGTCATCAAATGTTTTGAAAAGATGGTGTTCTTCAGTGGGAGCAGATGACAGCTTGTATTGCCGTATCCTCTACAGAAAGTACAATGCCTCTCACTGAAAAACAAAAAAGTATGTGCATGCACCCACACGCACACACACTTCATAGGGGGAATTGTCATGGAGTTATGAGTTTAAACCCAGAAAACCATAAATATTATGAGGAACAGACTCAAAATATGAGGTAAAAATCCAGGCAGTTGGGAGACATCTCCCTCCCTCTTTGACACACACACCTACACCTACGTACCCACCAACATTTTAGTTACATAAACACACACACACACACACACACACACACACACACACACACACACACACACACACACACACACACACACACACACACACACAAATACCCCTACACACCTACCTACCTACTACTTAAATAAACACTCACACACACACACACACACACACACACACACACACACACACACACACACACACACACACACACACACACACACACACACACATACACACACTTCTCACTTGTAGGTTCATGGTCCACATTTCAAACATCTTCCAGCATTCAAATTCTATGCCCACAGAAGTTGAATACATAAACATTAGGTCACACAGACACAGAAGACAGAAGCAGGTCACACATACCTGTTATGTCTGTGCGTGTGACCAGACGCAAAGGGAATTCGGCTTTCTTCTTAAAGAAGAATGCCCTTAAAAATTATTTTTTTAAAATTAAAACAAAAAGTAAATAAATCTCCCATCCAGCTCTCCCCGCCTAGCCAGTGTGGGTCTTCTCCCAGCCAGTTGCCTAGTGCTGGATCCGGCTCTGCCAGGGATGCAATGGTATTACATCGCAAAAATTCCAGGGGGGGTGCAAGTGCACCCCCTTGTTGCACCTTCTTGCGGGCACCCATGATTATAAGTACACATTTTGAACATTCTGTATAGAATCAGTGTTCTACACATGACAGCAATGTTTATCAAAATCATTTTTGTTCACTTTTTGATATCTTCCTAGGTTATTACTTAATATTGTGTGTGCTGTCATAAATATATTTTTGCTGCTGTAGAATTTAAACCTATGTCTATGTACATGTATGTGTGTTTGTGTGTGTGTGTGTGTGTGTGTGTGTGTGTGTGTGTGTGTGTGTGTGTGTGTGTGTGTGTGTGTGTGTGTGTGTGTGCGTGCACAGCATATGTGTAAACAATGAATTTGGCTATTTACTTTTCCCTTACCCCAGCATTGTGTTCTTCTGTCCATCTATAGGAATTAATGGCTGAGTTAGTCCTAGATACTCTCATTATGTGGTGCCATTTTGTGTCAGGCTGCCTTCTCTCATTCTCTGTATACCTGGTAATTTCCTCCAGGTCAGATAAGAGTGAGTTTCACACTATACACACAAAGTATGAATGCTTTTTGTCATGGACTTTGACTGCAAAGGAGAGTACATCTATGGAACATGAAATCATAATCTGCCCTGATAATTTGCTGGAAGCTTGTTGTTAGTATTTCTCCAAACTGTGATATACACCAACAGTAAAAGAAATCTTCTCATCAGTTCAATGCCTTCAGTGATTTGTGATGGTACTCCATAAGGTGCAATTGTAATAGCTTTCCTCTGCCTTCTAAGATGCGATACATGGCTTAAAGCAAATTTTTACAATACAGCAGAAGAACATCTTGTTTTCTCCTCTGGGTTATATATAGTGTTTTACTGCCCATTCTCACTGGTGCGATTCTGCTTATTTACTTGTTAGGATGTAATATGTGCACAGTACTGTACAACAGAGTTTGTATACTGAAATACATCACATCATCTTCGTTTATCTGCCACATAACTGCTTTTTGTGCTCGCTGGCAGGCCAGTGCTTTTCTGCTTAATACCCTGCCTGGCTTGACTGAGGATGGTATCTGAAGAGCACCATGGTCTTCTGTGCAGCCCCGACCTCTAGCAACATTGGCATTCTAATAACATACCTTTAATCAGTTAAAATAAAACAGCCTGGGGGAAGGAAAGCCACCAACCAACATTTGGTTAAGAAAGAAAAAGGTAATGACAAAAGGTTTACATGTTCCTAGATGGAGATACTATGCCAATTACTAAGATACCCGTGACAGCCATTAATCTTCAAGACCACTGCCTAGATCATTCATGGGACTCAAGGCACTCCCTTACAGCTCTTGCAAGCAAGCTCTGATCCATGGCATAATATACATAAAAAATTAAGATAAAATATGTAGCTGGAGAGAGTCTTGCTAGCAGTGAACATACAATGGCTTCACACAGCGTCTTTGTACAAATCTGAAAGCTCTTGTTTTCCTGCAAAGTATTTACTGTTGTTTGCCCAGTTCGCATAAGCTCATATTGTAACACATTTTGCACAAGACATATTTTCTTTTCTTAAATTCTAAAATGCTGGAGCTCAAGTTTCCCTCCTGGTGAGTTCTTTTCAGTGCATTATTTAAACACATCTGCACATTAGGTTTACTTTTTTCCCCAGACTGTAACAGCTTTCTAGATTTTTTCCTTACCTGCACTTCAGTCTTCGGTTCCTTATCCCATGTAACAGAATGGTCTTAAATATTTCCCACTTTTATGTACAGAGCATGATTTTTACACACAGACCACTCACGCATACTTTTCTTTGCCTTTTCCCCCCCAAAAAATACAGATCCCAGACTATCTTATAAATGTGTCCATAGAGGGACAAAGTTCAAAATGATGAGAGAGTTGGGCAAAATCCAAAAAATCAGACAATTATTTGACTTACTGGTATCGATGACTTAGAAAGCAATTGCTTTGTGTCTATAAGGCAAAGGCCTTTTATACCTAACTTACCTCTGTTTTGGGAGGTACATACCTTACCCAGGATTCATGCACCCTCCAGGCCATAGCAATCTTTAATGTGACATCTCTGTATAACAGAAACA
>NC_056730.1:922673263-922713263 GCF_019279795.1 Protopterus annectens
GTACCCCCATTTGCTTGGAGAATTTCAAAACATGGGCATGGAAAATGTATGTATGAAGGGATGAGTTCTAGTGATAAAAGTCTACAAAGGCACACATGCTTTAGGAACTGATTAAACACATTGTTTTCACAGTCTCAGTCATCAGCAAAGATTTACTGAAATTATTTTGTAAAATAACTAAATGGACTGTAGAAACTAAGAGCATGTGAAAAAATATTTTGTTATAATTCTCTTTCACAAAAGGAGCCAAATTTAGCACAAAACTCTGTAGATATCAACTTTCTGAGCATTGTAGATTAATAAAGCCATTGCAAAACAGATGCTGCATTTAGAAGTCTGCAGGTTTATATAGCAATGTATGAGAATGAGAAATTACAGGCACCTGCTTTATCATGTTAGGTATATTTAATGCACTTGGGATCAGCATCAACCCACTTTTCCTATTTTGTACTCTGGGTCATCGTGTCATGTCAGCAATGACCATCACCTAAAGCCAGTGTTCACACTCATCTCAGACATACTGAATATAGAATTTATGTGCAACAACACCCCGCCTTCCAGTGACTGTTCATGTCTCATCACTTTGTATAAACTTGTGCTGACAGTTAAAGACACCACTAACAAAACTGTCCTTCATTCTACAACTGCACAAGTCACCTGTAAGCCAAAGAAATATGCTGTGACTATTTTACTGCAAAAATGTTCAACAAGAGTGGGAGCCCACATTCTCTAACTCTGCTTAAGTTATTGTAATCTTACTGCCTAGCCTCATCAGGGACAGAAAACCCTTCTAATTAAATACAGTTTCTTAAACGTTAAATGCTGGTTAGCACATTATGACAGAAGGATGGTTCCAAATTAAGTCATAATGCAGATGCATAGGTAAGAAACCAAAATTACAGCATTTTATCAAGTGTAATGCATTCTTTAACATGTAGATAAAGTCATATTTCATGCTATTCTCCCATGTTTTTTGTGGTAAATTTATATATACATAATTCTGTTGCTGGAGTTCTTTGCCCATCCTTTTTTTCTTCCTTGATGCCTTAACCCTGTTTCAGTCAGTATACTGATTTGCTACAACGGAAATGTTTAGGCAGGTGATTCCTTAAGGAATAAGAATCATGCTATCACACACATCATGACTACATACCAAAAACGCAACATGTTAGTTGTTCTTTATGAAGGCTGAGTTCATGTCTACATATACTAATAGGACAAGAAAATTATTATAAAGGTGATGCTAATACTATGGTATACACTGCCGAGACCATCCTTGAAATGAAATGCCCATTGCCATAATAATCAGTTTGTGTTATTCAAGGTTATAAGGAGTTTGGCAATTACTATTAGATGAAAGCTATAGTACCTGCTTGACCAATGATGAAAAGATTCAAGGACTGCAATATTTTTGCCTTAATGGAAAAGATATAGCATCTTCCTTGGCTGCTTTGCTTGCCATATGGTAGTGACAGTAATATTAATATGCATAGTATGTACTAGATTGATTTATCTGGACACAAGTGTTGTTGTTGCTGTGTCTTTCGGCTTTTCCCGGTTAGGGGTCACCACAGCGGAACTCCGGTCCGCTAATGATTGGCAGTTGATTTTTACATACCGGTTTGCCAGGCTTGACGCATAACCTTCAATGAAGGTATGCCCATTCACGCATGTCTCCATGCAGAAGACGCTCTAGCTGAGAATCAAACCAGACAGCGTCTTACTGTGAGGCGACAACACTATCGCAGCACCACCACCGCGGGTAACCTAACCAATATATTCCTCTGGACTGCCATCTTGAGGCAAGCAGTAAATACTTAGATCTCCTACTAAGCAGAGCAATAGCCATGAGCTACTAAAGCAGTGACTCATTCCCCCCCCCCCACACTACTTCTAAATTTTCTATCTGTACACAGGACTGTGACCAACTGTCTTTTTTTTAACAAGAAACACCTTTATCATGCTTCTCAACTGTCCAGATTTTTGTGGCAAATCAATGAAGATTGAATTCACTAAATAATGACAGGCATTTGAGTTTCAAACTTAATTTTCTTCAGACCTTTTATTCTAGCAACTTTGTAAGTTCATAAGAGCAAGATTTAAAAATTGCACCTATTTTTGGGGCTTTGTCCCCCCATTATTTTTTTACTTTGCCCGGATTTTTTGCTAAGAGGTTCAGAGCTCTGTTTTTTATGAAATTATCCTTATGACATAGGCAATAATACATTTATATAAATGAAAACAAACCATATTGACATCTTTTCAGTTGCAAACATTATATAGCACTTATAATCTATCCAGTCACTCTCAGTCAAACATTACATAACTCATTCAACTCCTGCCTTATTTCACTACTGCTAGTACAGTTGGTTTAGACTTTGATTTCCATTTAGTAGCCATTTTTTTTTTGGCAGACAACAGAATTAAACTCAGCAAGGCCTTACTATGTCTAGTCAATTCTGATTTTGTACCACAGCTCAAAAAAATGATTTCCTTAGGACTGTGACCTATTGTTATCTCTCCTCAAGATATTTTCTTGAATTCTCAGTCATGCTGCTATCCATATAACATACTATTCATTTACCTACCCTTATATTCATATGTAGTTAGCAGGTGCACAGTCCAGGAAACCACTGAGGAACATAGCCCAATTTTTTCATCGTCCCAAAGCACTGTTTGGTTAAGTGAGTTACCCAAGGTAGGCAAATAAAGGCTGAGGGAATTCAACCCTGTACTATAGTTATGAGCTTGTTAACAGCTCATAACTTTAATCCCCTCTGGTAATTGCCAGGCAAGTGAAAAGCCTTAGATACCTGCCAACATTAACCAGAGGTCAGGAATGAAGAGTATACATGTAAGATTATGTTTGGTCTTTGTTTCTTTAAAAAACGTCATTAGATATTTTAGATACATAGATGATTTTATTTTTGTTTGTAGGGGAGGGAATGATCAGGTAAAACTTTTTATTGAGCAGCTACATAATAACCAGTTTGGTCTTAAGTTTAGTGGCTTACAGTTAGGGGAAAGAGTCAATTTTGTTTAGATTTGGAATTGTGGGGTGAACAAACAGGATTCATTGGTAAGAAAGTTCACAGAAAGTTCAAGGTGGGTTCACATTTCCTACATGGTTCCAGCTGTCACCCCCCCCCCACACTTGATTTCATCTTTACCATACACTGAGGTTCTGAGAATAAGTAAGTTATGTAATGTAGATAAAGATTTTGAAGAAGAAATACAAGATTCAGTTAAAATGTTTACACACAGAGGATATGATGACATAAGTGTTAGAGGCTTTAAATAGGGTTTAAAACTAAACGTTATAAAGGTGAATATCTCAGTAGAAGAAGAAACTCAGTAAATATACATAATAAGGGACTTCCATTTATTGAGTTGATAGATCTTGACAAAAGAAGACGTAGGAGAGATGCAGGAAATAATAGTGCCAACCACACTGGTAAGATGATTTACTCTGTGACTATTTATAATGTACTTAGTCAACAAATTTTACAAATGTTACATTACTATTGACCTATGTTGTTTAAAGATGGTATTTTGGAACAATGTGTAGCAAACAAACTTTTGATTTCTTATAAAAAGGGACACAGTATTTCTGATATAGTGCACAGTAAATTTCAAATGCCTGACGTATGAATACATAGACAGATTATTTTAAGATATGGCACTTTTAGATGTGGGAAATGTTCTATTTGTTCTTGTGTTGTAAAGAACTTTCCTACTATTAATTCTGTAAATTGTTTTTCCAAATGGATGTTATACTCACAATACAGAAGGAATTTTGTATATTTTGAAATGTCCATGTAACAAGTTTTATGTAGGTGAAAGTAAACAAAAGTTTAAAGTGCGTCTTCAAGAACATATAAGGGACATCAAAAAAGTTAACTGTGATAGCCCTTTAGCTATGCATTTTAAGGAATTTCATGCACGTAATTTTAAACTGTTGCAAGGTAGTGTTTTAGAACAAGTGGGGTCTATTTTTTTAGACCCTGTAGCAGTAAAAGAAAAATTGTTGTATAAAGAAACACTTTTTACTTTGAAATCTGATAGCTTGGTTCTCAGGGGTTTAAACCCAGAACTTAACTGGAAGTATATGATTTAATTAATTGTTTAATTGACTGATTGAGTGAGTATATACGGGGTGAGGGAGGTTGTATTGTATTTGTATTCCTTGAAGGCTTAACAGCCGAGGTGTTAGAGTGTGTGAAAAGAGAATAAACTTTTTTGCTTGAAGACTGTGCCTTCCTTTTGTGGTTCTAGTACATTTCGTTTGGACTTGCAGTGGTTGAGGATTGAACCCCTGGAGCTATAAAGTTGATAGCTTAATCACTGAGCTACAGTTCTCACATTGCTAGTATCAGTTGCTCTTCTCCCAGCATTCACTCCCACCATTTCTTTCTGAGTTCATACCTTCTCAGGTATGTCATTTCCACTTATAGTGTTTCTTCTCTTCCATAAGTTCAACAATGTCTTTTGATTACAGTTCCATCCTTCTGTACCTTTCTCATTCCTGCTCTCTCTTGACGGCTCTGCTGTGTAGTAAGCCTTTTGGTATTGCTGTTTTGGAGTTTAAGGCCTAATGGCACCACTGCAGCCTTTACTCCTTCTTGTGCTACTGGACATTTCTAGTATAAGGCTCAATGACACCTCTGCAGCAGGGTCTTCTTCACTTACCCGAACAGCCACATCATCGACTTTCACTTCGCCGAGATGAAAAGACCGACAAACCAGAAGACAGATATCTGGAACACTGACATTCAACTTGAGGTAGGTAACCGCTTGGCCATCCCAAAAAAAAAAAAAAAACGAACAAAAGTAAACCCACACCCCCCAACTAAATATACCAACTCCGAGATCGCACTATCGCAGGGGTAAGGGGCAAAGTTCAACAGGATGGCCAAGTGGTTACGTACCTTGCATGGAATGTCGATGTTCTGGCTGTCGGTCTTCTGGTTTGTCGGTCCTTTCTTCTCAGTGAAGTGAAAGTCAGTGATGTGGCCATTCTGGTAAGTGAAGAAGACCCCTGCAGCATTGCAGCTTTCATTGAATGTCAGTCTTCAGTGCATTTTACATGGGCTGTTCCCTTGACTGTTTACCAGCTCATATCATACCAAGCTACACCAACCTTTAGGATGCTACCTGCTCTGTCCTATTTGTTTTAGATAGGGTACTATTTCATACAACTGGGATGATATCAATACCTCAGGCTTCCCAAGACTATGCAAGTTACTATCCAGGACTAAACCTCCTGACACTCTTCTTCTCCTCCTAGGTTGTAAGAAAAGAAGTACCAAATTAGCTCCCTAGGCTTCCTATTGAATATGTGAAATCAGGTGCTGCACGCTGCAGGTATTCCAAAACTCACTGATACAGCTTTGAAGAGTTTTCCAGGAGCATCTCTCACATTATCAATTGGGAAAGGGGGCTTTGCCCCAGTTCTATAACTAATATACTCACTAACTCCCAAGGTTATTATACCATGGAGAAGAAGAATGCTCTAAGATTCTGTGACCTCCCCTCAAATGCACTTAAAGTTAAACTGTATTATAGATCATACTTAAGATACTAAGATTTTCAACAGGTACCCATCTGTATATTCTCTGGAAAGCTTTTGAACTGATTGTTTCCTACTAGAAGCAGGCACCCTTTTCTTCTACCCCTACTCCATACACTGTCATTCACACTTCCATAAGATTCATTTCATCAGAAAGGTCTTCACGCTAACAAATTAAAATGAGGAAACAACTCAAAAATAAATTCTAATTACACTGCTGACCAGTACAGCATGTGACCTTATCATTACCATACGCAACCTAAACTACAAAAGAAAATAACCTTGCCTAAAACTGGAATCTTTCCATGTACTTTGTGAGCCTTGACACTATTGTTAAGGTTTAATCCCCTACTGTCACATGACGTCATCTTCAAATTTTCAGCAACAAAATGATGGTAAGATGAATACAGGCACTACAGGCCTGATGCATCTTGATTTAAAAATGAATGGTCTTGCATTCCTTTAGCTTATAATATGTGATGGTGCCCATCCAAGCTCTTGACCTGATCATTGCAATGTGTTACTATTAGTGGATAATAACCCTTTCTGGTACAATATCTTGTATAGTTTTGCAGTTAGCTCAGAGGAGTAATGTTGTGAGCTGTTAATCAGCTGCTTCCTGAAATCCATATTATGATTCCCTCAGCCTCCATTTGCCTACTGTGTGACTTTGAGTAAGTCACTTAACCAGGCAATAGGGAAAAGTAGGCTCAGCTCCTCAGTGTTCTCCAAGGCTGCATGCATATTAACTACTTAAGAACCAGATGGTGCTAAAACTCATTTGCATAATAGCAAGCAGTGTGAAAAAAAAAGTTGACAGAATTTCAGCTTTGGTTCAGACTATAAAACTGACATGTTGACATTGAAAAAAAAAAACTGGGTAAAAGCTATGTATGTTTAAAGCTGAGATAGCATTGCTTGGATACATAAATTAGCAATAGGTCATATTTTGGAAAAGAACATTGGATTTACCATTTTGTCTTGCCAACTTTCTGACATCCATGGCAGCCCATGCCTTTCCCAATTGTAGGCAGGAAGTCAAAAAATATTCACCTGATACTAGGAAGCTCTAAATCATTTCTTCCCACTTGTCTGCATTGTATCACCTTTGCACCTGAATTACCTGAAGACTCACTTAACCAACTGTATAACAATATTAGATCTGAAAATGCATTGGGAGATGAGAAAACAGGGCGACTGTGTGACATTGCTTGAACCTGTGACTCAAAGGTAAATACTTGTGCATACATACAAGTCATCATCCACCCATACCAAGGAATGTTTGTGCTGCAGGGATTCCATGACGATGACCACAGAACAAACAATGAAACCAAATATATTACAAGTCTTAGCTCTCAGCAGCACTGTAAACATAATCCCTAGTCCCGTTTAGTCAGCTCTATTTCCATCCAGGTATGTACTTTTCCAGTATTTTCATGTATTGCATTTTGTTTATTTATATAAATATTTGTTATATTAATCATGACATTTCCCAGTTGTCACCCATTCCCAGTTGTTACCTTCTGTTATGCTATGTTAGTCAGGTCGCTGTGCAGGAATTTTCATGTTTAATATGTGGTTTTCTCTCTCTCTTTATTGCCCACCCCTTCTCCCTTTATATACCTTTCTTTTCCCCAGTCTTCATGTTATTCTCTCCTGACCTCTTCTCTACCTTTCACACACAGCTCCCCCATCTCCTCCTGTGGTTTTTAGATTCTTTACTCTTCTTTGTGTCTTCATTTGCTTGCTTTATTATTTCTCGGGTCCTTTCTGAAGACAAATTCCTGTTATGATGTCACATTATCTTTATTTTCCATTTACAGTGTGCATTTAAAATCCATTTCTGTTGTTTCTATGTTACTTGCAGAGCAGCACGTCTTTTCTGATTACCAGCTCATGAGCTAAACATACAGAAGACCTATCAATATAAAAACATGTACTAGATTCTGATAATGCTCCCCAGTTTGCAAATTCTGATTAAAACTACTTCTTTTCTTATCTGTTTTACATTTACTACAAATATACTTTACCTACAATAAATACATGGCATGATGTAACATCTCTGAAATGCACCAGAAGCATTTTGATAGCTTTAAAAGGTTAACACAAACAAGGATACCACTAGGATGCTACCAGCTCCTTGCTGAAGCTCTTATCATACAAATATTTACTGACTGCCATTGACGCCATTATGATTGTGATCACAGCTGCTTATATGATTGCTGATACCGCTTGCTGGGACCAATTGGCACCTCTTCTACAGTGCCAGTTGCATCCCATAACAGCTTGTGCCCATGGCAAACACCTCCTTTGCTCACCCCCTTGTTATATGTTTGCTTCTCATTCCTATTGGAGGCCACCAAACCGTATATTTATAGTTTTATTTGTTCTGCCGACATCCACTATATTGTCTAATGTTAGTTCAGATGCTCTCAGCAGTTTACCTCTGACTTGGTAATGTTTAATCATATAAATAATTCTCTCTCTTTTCAAAGAATAATACGAGTAACCAAAATCACAGTCTCCAGTCTTGCTTATTTATGAGTTCAGTTGTATGGGCCATCTATTGAGTGATTTTTGTTAAACATTAAGTGCCTTATATCTGGAAGAGTTTCATTTGGCTCATGGTATGCTTGAACTTTCTCTTGAAGCTGCTAACTTGTCTTTTTCCTCCTCTTAGGGCATAAAAGTGCTAAATAACTTTACAGCGTCCCTACCTGTAATAAAGAACACTGCAATTACATTCACAGTGAAATGCATCTCAGACATCTGGATCCAAAGTTTCCAATTTTCAGACAAATTACCATGCAGTTACAGAAACATTGGTGATTAAAATATGTCATTTCTGAGTCAAAAATGGAAGATTTGCTATAAGATGAAAACACAAACAGACTGATGGCTCAGTGATTTTTTTGTAAAATATGAACTTTGAGATTACTAACAGATATAACAAATGAAACATTATTTTTGAAATGGGAAGTATAATAATATAAGTGAAAATCATAATGGTATTATTTATTGAACTATAACATATACAAGTCATTTATTTATGTCTTTTGTATCACATATGAAAGCAAAATACTTAATGAGTTTTGTTGGTTTCTCAAATGTCTTACTGGCTGCATTTACACTTTACAGTTGAAATTATTCAAGTCTTTATCCTCTGCCTGGTTCTGAAGATTGCACAATGAATACTAAACTGCTAGTTAAGTCTTGGTGTATATGTTAACTTTTTAATTCTGATACAATGCAACATGTACTTTTTAAGAAATATAATCAGAGATGGCCATAATGAAGAGGCAGAGGAGAAGGTAGATTCTTATCAATGGCTTTACTGGAAACACCTGGAAGATTGCAATCTCATAAAACCAACCTCCTTAGGCTGACACCCCTTAAAATGATGCTTTACATTATACATGTATTCTACAATAAGCCATCTTCTTCCACTTTCATCTCATCTTTTAGCTACCCACTTTCCTAACTTTCCTCCTTCATAATTGCTGTGTCTAACTTCTGCTAATCACTTCCCCCAAAGAAACCCGCACTGCACTATCCTCTTTCTTATTCCTTCCATCTTAACTTTTCTCCCCATACAATATGGTACAAAATTCCAGACTACTGATGATTCCTTTCGCCATCTACTCACCCATCTCCCAGAAATTGTACCTCACCGACCCTTACCTCATTCCTCTTCTTCATTCTATATCACAAAACATTGATTTGCATGACATATTCCACGTTACCACTCGTTCCACACAAGCATTCTCTTTCTATACTACTTTCTTCCTTCTTGCCACTGACTTCCTTGTATCTCTTTAACTCATCTTTCTAAACCATAGGTCTCAACTGTCCCAGTTTCTGCAGAATGTCTAAATTTTTGCCTCTATTTTTGGTCTGTTCTTCATAAAAGTTAGGGTTTTCTGAAAAATTGTTGAGGATTAAAATCACTAAATAATATTAAATAATGACAGACATTTCAGTGTCCCACTTCACATCCTTCAAAAAATATGTAATAATGCATAACCTGTTATGCTAGCAACTTTCTAATTTTATAGGCGCAATATTTAAAATCTGTCCATTTTTTTGGTCCTTTGCCATTTTTGGTCCATTTTTCTGGACTTTGTCCAGATTTCTTGCACTGAGAAGTTGAGAGGTAATCTATCCTTCTCTTTCTCCTTTTTCTTGAATAAATATTTCCCTCCATGCTGTGTCAACTCTGTCCCATCATTTCTTATTTATTCTCACATCTTGTTTCACCATTTCCATCAAGCAACTCCTTTGAAGTTTCCTACTCAATTTTCCCTCCAGAATACTTCTCTTCCAAAGTATTACCACTCTAAACTCCCCTATCCATATGTCATTGCTTGCTTTCATTTCTTGGGGATATAATCCCTTCCTGTCCTTCTGTCAACACCCTTAACACATGCACCAACTCCTCATATCCAATATGATTTTTATTTATTTCTCTGCCTTTTTAGTTACATGGTGTCCACACCATAAAACCTATCCACCTTTTTCTCCAATGCCACATTAAACTAAATGCCACCAACCTCCTTTTCCATAAACATGTACAGGAAAGCCATATTATCATTATTCAGGCCATACTAGTGTCTTAATTGGCACTTTTACTCTTTGCTTTGTCCATTTTCTGACCATCTGCCTAGTCTCCTCACACTTCTTGATAACCTGCAAGCCCTTCCCCTCCCCTGTCCTACCACATTCAGAATTAATTTTACCCTCACTCTGGTCCTTAGATTGACCTGCTCAACCTCATCAAGCTTTCCCAAGCATTACATTTATCTCATTCTATTAATTCAAAAGAATCTCAATAGAATCCCATTTATGTTATTCTACTGGACCTCTGCAGCACTCTTAATATTCCCCCTTCTTTATATAACAGCATCAGGGTCCTGCCTTCTCCCTAGATCCTATTTAGATCTCCTCCCATTGAACCATGATGATTTTAAAACTTCCGTACACCTACTGTGGTTAGTCCTAAAAAGATCTACCTTTAGTTAAAACAAGGTAGCCTATCTACCACAAGAAGAGTGCTTTCTGGCTCTGAAGTTGTAGTTTATTGGCCGTTTGGGCAGTTTTTCTATCCTTTCAACTTTCTTCTTTAAAAGCTCGTGTTTACGTGGGTTTGCGCTTGTTTGCACACCGCACAGTGCCGCTAAGCTGGGGTAAACTATTACTGGTGCCAGAAAGTCTGCTCTTCAATTTTCCCTTAGATGTTGTTAGTTCTCTTTTCTCTTGCACTTAATTAAGTTTATTCACTTAGCACTTCATCAAGCTTTTTGTAGCAATTATTTTAGCACACATAAGTGCTATCAACACTAAATGTCCTATAAGGAAACAGCTCCAGTACTTAGTAATGATGACCATCCCTCTTGGCATGTCTAAAGGTCAGTTCCCTGTGCTTTCTTCTATTAATCTGGTAAACTTGGGCATTTTGGGGCAGTGTAGCAACTGCCTCATGCACACAGACAACCCCCTCCTCTTACCTCCCAACACTCAGACTTGTGAGAGATGCACTTATATCTCCAAATTGGAAGCCATGCACTCACCAGCCAAGGCCAGAATAGCTGGTCCATTGGAGAATGTCAACACCTGCACCACACCACATGGAACACATAGCCCTCCAGAACACCCACCATCACAGCTCTCACATAAAAACACAAACCACACACCCACCTTCATGGAGGTTCTCAATAGAAATCTACCCAAACAGCAGAGACCTCCAAGGCAGAAACTCACTTGAAAACCTCAACAAAGCACAAACCACAAGATGCTTAGCTCACCTACACAGTGTGCCACTCAACCTAAGCCCCTAAGGCAAAACAGCTTACCCAATACACTAATCATAGGTGACTCAATAGTGAGGCACACTGACGTCCCACTCACTAGGTTGAATAAGGAGAAGGTAACAGTCAGCTGTCTATCAGGTGCCAAAATCTGACACATAACACATGCACTCAGGTCACTCTTCAACAAGTACAAGTATGACTCGATCATTGTCCATGTGGGTATGAATGACCTGAGACACACCTCTCTGGACTACATGAAAAGAGACATGGTGGAGCTCTCAGATTATGTGGCCCAGGCAAGTATGACTCTAGCCCTGAGCGGCATCCTACCATTGCCCAGAATGATACCGCAGTACAAGCAGAAAATGATTGACTTTACAATTGGCTAAGTTTCTGGTGTCATTCTAAGGGGATCCAGTATCTGTCTGCTTGGGATGTTATGATTGACATACCTCAATGCTTTGCCAGAGATGGCCTGCATCTGTCACCCCTGGGTTTCTGGTTACTGGCTAAGGCTCCTGCCACCACTATAGTGCCTTTTTTAGACAGTGCTCCAAAGTGCAAACTACCACTGTAACAGCTATAAATAAATGCATTCCGAGGGTCATGCTGCTCAATGCTAGAAGTCTAAATCTCAAGATGCACTCACCAGAAGCACTCCTCAAAATGGAGAACATCGACATTTGTGGTGTAACGGAGACTTGGTTTAAAGCAGCAGAAAGCACTCCTGCACTACTAGGCTATAACTCATTCCACACCTTTCGGCCCCAAAACATGGACTGAAGCTCCAAAGGCAGTGGTGTCTCCATATTCATAAAGGATATGCACACCTCCAGGCTGGTAGCCCAGCATAATGCATCTGAAATACTTCAGGTACAACTAACATTGGGTAAGATGGCGATTCAGGTCATAACCTAGTATAGGTCCCCAACCATGTCCCAAGACTCTCACTTCATGTTTCTAAGCACCCTGGAAACTATTAGGGTCCAACCCAACACTCTCATGCTGGGTGATTTCAACTACCTCTCCATCAACTGGGAAAACTACTCATGCACCAGTACACTGGCCCAATGCTTCCTAGAATTCATCAAGTCCAATGCCCTGGACCAGTTCATTCTTACCCCCACTAGAGGAAGCAGCATCTTTGATCTGGTCATTACTAACATGGGCAACCATTGCTCAATATCAATAGTCAATTCCTCCCAGGTTAGATCTGACCACAAACTAATCAACATGGAAATCCACATCTTGCCCACACTCCCAGCAAAGGTAACCACCATGAAAAACTTCTTTAAAGCTGATTTTGGGCTCCTAAAAACAGAGAGACTGCTGAATCATACACCAATGCACTGTGCGAACACATACATAAATGTATGGAACTAGCCATACCCAACCGAACCAAGATGCTCTCCTCCAAAAAAAGTGAAGTCAATCTGGTAGTCCTCTGCCATTAATAAACTTTACAACAGATGGAAGAAACTGTTGTAAAAAAGGTGAAGTCCCAAGACTGGAAAAACTCCCTTATTTGCCTCAACAAAATGTTGAGATCCCTCATCAAAACCTCTAAAGCCAGCTATGAAGACAGAATTGCAGCAGACACTAAAAACAACCAGAAAGCTTTCTATAGTTATATCAAGAATCTCCACAGAAATACCCAGATTTGCTCTGAGTTACTGCACAATAGTACCTCCTATACTGAGCCAACAGATATTGCAAACATACTAGCCAACAGATTCAGTGTCAACCCCCCCCCCCAAAGGACCATTCACAATACTGGAAAAATGCCAGGCACCCAGCATTACTGCAGCAGAGGTTAATGCTGCATTGTCCAAGGCCAAGAATACAGCTTCCATGGGACCCAACAATATCCCTGGGTGTGTTCTAAATGAACTACAAAGTGAACTGGCACCACATATGTGTGCCCTGTTCTCTCACAGCCTCACCTCAGGCTTTGTCCCTACCGAATGGCGCACTGCTATAGTCATCCCTCTCCATAAAGGGAGAGCAACTACAGACCCTGGGAATTATCATCCCATCAGCCTGATGAGTCTGATATATAAGTCTATGTAGTGCATCATCATGGACCTAATTAACAAAGATATAGGGAATCTCCAAACTTTAGATCTCATGCAATTTGGTTTTGTGAAAGGTAGATCATGCCTGCTCAACCTGATTGACTTCTCTGAGGCAGTTACCAGAGCTGTGGATGAGGGTAAGGCAGTTCATACAGCCTACCGTGGCCTGGCGAAGGCATTTGATACCACTCCTCACTCAGGAATTATTGATAAACTCACCAAACTAGGCATGGCATCAGCCCCTATATCACTAGGTAGGTTGCAAATTTTCTCACAGATAGAATCCACAGTGTGAAAGTAGCGGACTCCAAGTCAAACTGCCGACCAACCATGAGTGGAGTCCTACAAGGATCGGTCCTGGGTCCTCTCCTGTTTGGCATATACTTCTCAGAAGTCCAGGCCAACACAGAAGGACTCTCGCTGACCAAGTTTGCAGATGACTGCAAGCTGGGAGCCATTATTAACTCCCCAAGTGATGCCAACGTCCTACAGAAAGGCCTCACTGAGACCAATGACTGGTGTTGAAACCATGGCCTTAAGCTTAATGCTAAAATATACATTGTCATCGCCTTTGGGAAAAACTCAGTTCCCACTAATTACCACATTGATGGGAGTCCACTGAACACTGAAGGCACTATAAGAGATCTGGGGACACAGGTTGACAGCAGCCTCTCCTTCGACCACCACATTGCCCCTGTGGTCAGAAAGTCCTTCTATATGGCACATCTCATTACCAAGGGTTTTGCATCCGGGAAGAAAGAGGTCATCATCTCTCTCTACTCTTCCCTCATTAGGCCGGTCATCGAGCATAATGCCCCATTTGGCATGTACCTCACTAGGCACATGTTCTATATGGACAGACTCAGAAAACTGCAGCTACTCTCTGTCTCATATCATCTACTAAGAGGTGATCTCTGCTTGACTTACAAAGCCATGTCTGACCCAGCCCTGTTAGAAATGCTACATCTAAAGAAATCCCAATCCCTCCTCACCACATGCTCCAGAGATCTCAGCCTCATTACCACAATCAATAGAACATGCTGGAGGGACAGGTTCATAATGCAGAGACTGCCCATGCTCTGGAATAGACTTTCCATAGACATCAAGCAGAGAACCTCACTGGCCCTCTTCAAGAGAAATCTTGATGAGTGGATGGGTAATAGAAAGTTCACCCTGGGGATCACTCTAGTGGCACTGGTAACTAACGTCGGGCAGCACGATGCTAGGGGACTTCTATGGGCTAGGCTTGTAAAGGCTCCAGGGTCATTAGCCTAGTACATACCTATGAAGCTATGAACACAGGCCCCAGTTTAAGACACACCTGCTCTTTTGTTTTACCCTACCCTGGAAGTCTCTGGTTTCTTTTTTAATATATCTGTTGACCTTCTGCCTCCTTAGGCTCCATCAACACTGGCAGGCTACTTAACCTCCAATAAATCAGGTTACACCTTCCCCAATCTGTTGTCAGCACTCATAACAGATATTCTGGAACTATCCAAGTTTCTTTTTTGTTTTCCTTTTCCTGTCTTTCTACCCCCACCTTCGTATCTTCACACTTATATATTATTTCCACTAACACTGCCTCCCTCAGCCTTTAATAGTAGGGACTTACTCCCATTGTTCCTTCTTGGTCTTAATCAACAGCATTTTTTCTCTTCTGACAACCAGCTCAGCTCATAGCTCACTATCATTATTTATCCATCAGCCCCTTAAATTGCAGCAGTCAAAAATATCCCATCTGCTGACCTTATAGAGTACAACACACAGTAGATATCATCTGTTTGTATTGACAAGTACATTTTACATCTCACTGTTCACTTTGCATCTTATTATTTGCCACATTTACCAAAGGTCATTGCATCAACATGGAAGCTGAAATTACTTAGGACCTGTCTAGTAATTGAAAAAAATTAAAATACTAAATGTAATAGGGTCTGTGAAGAACTGCATTTACATGTTACAGAAAAAAAAAACACTATGTGTATGAGTGTTCTTGAAACAATATTGTGTTCAAACAATGTGGGGAGGTATCCAGACTCAAAAAAAAAAAAAGGTCATTCCAATTATGTGTACATAAACATGTGCAGAATATGTGATATAACTCATGATTTGTATATTATAGTAATTATCACAGTCATGATATCACAACATTAAAACTGCAAAGTGCTATCACAATAGAACAGCACATATGAGTGTGCCTGAACCATGGACCAGTGTTGTGAGGTGCGCACAGTGGAAAAGGGTACATTAATATTCTGGAAGTGAATTGAGGCCCAGCTTACTCTCAAAAGAGTACACGACCACCAGGAAGCACACCGTAGAAATGGCATTTATTCATACAATGCATGTGCTAAGGCTGCAATGAAATCCTGCATGAGATATTATTCTTCCATTTGCATGGAATATTATTCCTTCATCGCAGGACATGTGCAGTTCATTTTTTCTGTGCTTTACATCTGAACATCACTGCAGATGGAGGAAGACAGCTTTGGACATCTAATCTGAAGGTGTTAGATGCATGTAAACACATTGCAGTCCTAGTACAGATTTTAGGTGATTTTGCCAACCACTAACCATGTTTTATGTCAGTGGCATAATCAATGTTATGCCAGATCACCTTTATACCAATACATCAGAGGATCTGCGGGCTTGTAATTGTCTGCCTAATATTTTTTATAGAGTCATAGGTGTTTACTAGGCTAATGACCACAAGGACCTTTTTAAGCCTAGCCATGCATCCCAAATCTCTAACAAATTCTGGTACCCTTGATAAGAGTAAGTAGGGGCTTGGGAGATGAACCACTTACAGGATGCCTGTGTCCATTAGAGACACAGGTGTCAAACCAGGGATGAATTTCCTGTTCCCCATAAAATTGTCCAAGTTGCACTTGAATTGGGTTAGGGAGGAACTCTGGGTCACACTGATGGAAAGCCTGTTCCACAGTCTTTGAGATACATACCTGTCTCTCCAGCAGGTCCTATTTATATCACAGGCAATGTTCCTTTTTTATTTGAAATTGCCACTTCTCCCAAAGATATAATTGTATTCAAGCCACTATGATATATGTACACATGATTCAGGCATTCCACAGAAAAGCTCATCTATTGCCATAGGCATGTCACTGGGTAATAAAAAGGTGAATGCTGACAACTTACAGATGACATTACATACAGCAGTGTCTGTCCTATCGAGTTGTGCCAGGCAATTGTATTCTTTGCCTGATGAATCAGTTAAGGTGAAAATAGCAGCAGTTTACTGACACTGTTGGGAAGTCTAGCTTGTCTGGATTTATTCAATATACCTTTCAAAATCCTACGCAATGAATTTATGTGTGAAGGTAACACCATTACATCAGCAATTTCCAGTATGCGCTGGTGTACTGCCCTGTATGTTAACTCTGACTTATGGGATATTTATATGAACATAAGTTGTCTCATGTTATTACTGTCCCTCCCCACCACCGGGTGCATACAGTGCAAATTACTGCAGGTGGCTTGATGGGATAGTATGGAAGGTCTCACCTACTTCCAAGTCTTTAATACTCACAGCTGCTGTTTATAATAGCAACCTTGTCATGCATACTTTCAGACGTTGCTTCTGAAAATCTTCTATTAGACTTCATTGGTTGAGTCAGAAATGTTAAGATTCACCCCTGGTGTTAGCAAAAAGGTAACATATAACAAACAAGATGGCAGCTCAGCATACGCTACATTAACACTGGCATCTCACACCTAACTGACTACAGGTCAGAAACTGCAAAATATTGTGGTTAAGGCTACTTCTCAAAAAGGCTACAGCCCATAAAAGTCTTAAAGGGCAATGACTATACACACATATATATCTTTATGTGTGTGTATGTATATATAAAATAATATATAGATCAATCTATTTATATATATAGCTAGATATAGATATATGCAAGTAATTTCAGCAGCTTTATATCACTTATTAGCAATCACACATACATTGTATTATGAATGTACCATTGTTAGGGGGAGCATTATCATGTTTCTCTGCCAGATCTTTGACAGCCTGTTCTTGATTTTTGTAGGATAAGTTCCCTTTAATTGCATATCATTACTATAATTTAGATTTAGGTAACAAGTCATAGTGTCCCAGTATGGTGTGGGCTTCTATTCATCATATGATGTGTCTTTGCAGCCTGCGTTTATGCAATGGCACTCATCACTCATGCTACACATGCATCTGAAGAAGTGGTCATGTGCAGCTGACTTGTACAAGTCAGATATCTCTAGTATTGTTAGGAAGGTTAAAATGCACCCCTTGCACTGTATTGTTCTCATCCTAACACAGAAGTAGCATAATTTTTATTTTCTCCATATTATACCCATAGATACAGACATATAATTTTGCTCTCTCTGGAATTTTAGAACAGTTGCATGTGCTTTCTTGATTTACCAGGGGATGGATTATGTCAGCCTGTGAGCACTGTCCCCTCATCTGATTCCATTTCTTTTTTTGATACTGCATATTTCATCTTTGCTCTGAAGTTCTGAACTCTTTCTGATACACCTGTCTAGGTGTTGCTCTGATCATCAGCTAATCATATTTGGATTTTGGTGCCCTTTTGCATTCAATTACATAGAAGGCCAAGGGAATGCATAGCTCCATTTCTCATAACTAGCTGTCTCTGTAAAAAGAAGTGTTGTTCATACCTCTCAACTGTCCAGATTTCTGGCTCAGATATTTGGCCTGTTCCCCATAAAATTTGTGGTTTTCTGGCAGATCACTGGTATGATCTGAGGAGTGAAGCCACTAAATAATGACATACATTTAAGTTTCAGACGTCACATCATTAAAGAAAAAGTCTGTTAAAAAACCCTGTTATTCTAACATCTTTCTAAGTTTATAAGAACAATATTTAAAATATGTTCCCATTTTTGGGTCTTTGTCCCCCCATTTTGTTGGGCTATGTCCATATTTCTTGCACTAAGAGGTTAAGAGGTATGGTGTTGTTCAACTCACATTTCACTACTGTAGACATTAGGCAGCTCACAAATTACAAAAACAAATATAACTAATCATCTCATACTTTTAGGATGTACAGAAGTATGATTCTATTATAGGTGCCGTAGCTTAAGAGAGAGAGAGAGAGAGACAGAGAGACACACTCAGGTAAACTCTGCCATACACTCTTAACAATGACTCCCATCCATGTACTCCCAATATCTTGGATAGAATTAGCACCATATGCAAGCATTTACTAAAGAACTTTCCAATATGCACATTTTCAAACATTTGAATATGATAATACACCCACTATTCTGTTTGTTTCCATCTACTAATGCATGCCCAACAGCATTATTTTACTTACACAAATCCATTAACTCCTTAATTCTCTATAATGTGGGTCCCAGTCACATTAATGTTTCTAGTGGATCAGACTCAATTGTGTGTTTCCCCACATAATGTCCAGGAAGTGCACTTAATACTTCTTTTCATCCACTACATGTATTTGTAATGCCATCACCTTGTGAAACTGAGTCACTGAAGTTATGCCACACTCCAGGCATGCATCATGTGGAGTAGCTTTCTTAAGTGAAGTAACTCCGTAGTGTCCATACTGCATTAAATGACTAGTGACATATAATCCTACCCCTTATATGGATTTTACTAAAGTACTAGTGACATATAACACTACCCCTTATATGGATTCCACTGAAAGGCTAGTGATATACAATGCTACCCCTTATGTGGATTCCACTAAAGGATAAATGACATATAACACTACCCCTTATATGGATTCCACTGAAGGAGTAGTGACATACAATGCTACCCCTTATGTGGATTCCACTAAAGGATTAGTGACATATAACACTACCTCTTATATAAATTCCACTGAAAGACTAGTGATATACAGTGCTACTCCTTATATGGATTCCACTAAAGGATTAGTGACATATAACACTACCACTTATATGGATTCCACTGAAAGACTGGTGATATACAATGCTACCCCTTATGTGGATTCTACTAAAGGATTAGTGACATATAATCTTACCTCCATATGGATTCCATTGAAGGACTAGTGACATATAACACTACCTCTTATATGGATTTAGTATGAGACTTTGCAGAATGTGTGCTTAAAATACACTGTACTGAACACTGAAGCACAAAACAGTACACTCTAAACATAACTAGCTCTCACTTAGGGCAGAGGAGTCTAACAGCTAGTGCAAAGGATGAAAGTTATGAGCTGTTAATGAGTTGCTCTGTGTAATTAAGGGGTTGATTCCCTCAAACTCCATTTACCTGTTTTACTGATTGTGTGACTCTGGCCAAGTCACTCAATCAGACAGTTCTTTGGGGCAATTGAAAAAGTGGGATGGTCTCCTCAGAAGTCTCCTGGGATGCATACTTGCTAACTATCTATGAACTTATAAAATAACAGCAGCATGGTTCCTTATTACAAAAACAGCAGCAGCAACCGCATTCTGAACATAAAATAATATCTATTGCAGATGACAACCCCCCAGTCCCTAGGTAAGAATGATGCCCTCATGCCCCATACTTAAAGATCCCAACCCCAAGACTGCACACTGTCAGAGAAGAGACAGTAACAAATGCAAATAACAGTGATTGATTATGCTGAAATTTAAGCCGCAGGACCACTAAACAAATTCTGACTTCTGTATTCTGAATCAAAATGTAGACTCATGCACAGGTATGATATTCATGCTGCAGTGCTGGTTTACTATGGCAAACTTACACGCTCTTTATCTGCAACTGTGGGATTTTAACAAATGTGTGATTTGTCCCATACAGACAATTCTAATACATAATATACAGCAGCTTTTATTCAAATAAAATGCATCTTCTCACACCAGAAGCATATGGGTAGGCCCCACCCCTCTTGCAATATTGTTTTATCTTCTCCACTGTCAAAGACACCACCATTTCTTCCATTCTCCCAATATTAATCCACTGGAAGGCACTGGCACTGGAAGGTTCCCTGAGTCATTAAATTATGTTTTAGTTCTAGCTTGTCATTTGGATCTAGTCAAGTCAGCTCCAGCCTTGTCCTTAATGCAGTCAAACCCTCATCTCTAATTCTACCCCTCAGCTTATAGCAGCCGATGTTTTCCATCTGTATCATGGTGTTCACTTCTTGATTACCTCCAAGAGCACCTTTCAGGACAGCTTTGTCTCATTCCTCCAGATGCACTTCTTTCACTTTTGTTCACCAATCCAGCTGTTCCCTTCCATACTTCCCTCTGGGTGACTTACCAGAGAGTATACTTATATAACTGGGCTTGAATTGTGCATTTCATGTTCTAGTCTTTCTGTCTGTCCACTGCTGTCCATGTAACTTCTAACAACTAAAGATAATAAAGTAATACCACCAGGTTATAACATACTAAAATTAGATCGTACCACTAGGAAGGGAGAAGGGGTCACTGTACTTTATAAAACTACTCGTCACATGAACTCTGACTCCTCACTATCACCCCGAGTTGATAATGCAGAAATTGTCATTACTAAGCTACAAATTAATAAAAACAAAAGTATAAATAGTGTCTGTATCTACATTCCCCCAGGCAATAACGCTAACGCCCTAGAAGACATCATCTCCTGGCTGGCTACTAACTACCCCCAAGAAACAATTATTCTTGGAGACTTCAACATAGACTGGAATAGTTGTTCCTCGGAATCACCCACTATCCATATTAATCTATATGGCTTTACTCAGACTATATCCTCCCCTACTAGGATCAATAAACCTAACAACAAAGAAAGCACCCTGGATTAGATACTCATTAACAGTCATCCAATCATGTACAGGACTGGGACCTTACCTGATGATATAAGTGATAATATTCTTACCTATATAATAAGGCAGAACACTGATATTCCTTAACAACCCATTTACAAAACAATAAGAAACAATAAAAACTTCAACCACACTAATTTCTACAATTAACTCAAATCATGTAACTGGTCAATCCTAAAACAATTGCCACTTGAAGAAGCCATAATATACTTCAATACCAAATTCCTAGCCATCCTTGTACCTGCACGTTCTATCAGAACTAAAACAAGAACTGCACCATGGCTTTTGAAAGAAACCAGACTAAAGATCTTACTCAGAAACAAAGTGTGGCCTACCTGGCATACCACAAAATCCTCCTTAGATCAACTCAGATATAGACAGCTAAGGAATGAAACAAAAAAATCCATTATGCTAGACAAAAAAAAAAAGGTTTACTGCCAATTACAACAGAGGCACCAAAACAATCCGCAAAAGCTCTGGGCAGGCATAAATAAATTTCTTCACCCAGGACAAACTACCACACCTACCCCTTCAGCTACCAACCAAAAACCTTCAGAGGATGTTGCCAATGCCATTAACAGTTTCTTTATGGAAACTATCCAGTCACTAGCTAGCAAGCTATCTCCCGGTTGCCTGAGTCTGCCTGCCTCTGCAATCAGTTCCCAACTCTCCTTTAACTTTCAACCTGTTTCTACATCACTTATCCGTACTCTAATCAAGAAACTAAAACCAATCACCCTATCTGCAGATCTCCTCCCTGCTGAATATCTTCAAAAAGCAGCAGATGCCATAGCATACCCCATTTATATACTGGTTAATAGAACTATATCAGAATCCTATATTCCCTCTTTCTGGAAGATATCACATGTTATTCCACTCCATAGAGGAGGTAGCTCAACAGAACTGTCACATTTCAGGCCTATAGCCATCCTATCACCCCTGGCTAAAATTATGAAGAAGTGTATCCATAAACAACTTCTGAGCTATCTCATTCAGAACAATTGCCTGGCCAAATCACAGCATGGATTCAGACCCTTCCACAGCACCAGCACTGCCCTCCTCTCCTTTTCTAATGTTATCAATCAAAACCTAAACAATAACAAGTTCTCTTCAGCCATCTTTCTTGATCTTTCCAAAGCTTTTGACATAGTAAACCACCCACTACGCAAATGCACTCAAGACTATCCCCTAGATGACCAGGCTATCCAATGGTTTCAATCCTAACTGTGTAGGAGGCAACAGGCTGTACTTTGACAGGACAAGCTATCTTCCCTGCTACCCATCACCCTCAGGGTCCCCAGGGCTCTTAATTAGGTCCCCTCCTATTTTCTATCTTTATCAATGACCTGTACACTGTTATCCCTAAAGTTTCTTGTAGTCAATATGCAGATGATCCCACTCTGATTTGCTCTGCCACCTCTCCTACAGATATGCAATCTCTAATCCAAAATGTTTTTAATACTGTCAGAAATTGGCTCTTAGATTGTTGACTAATTTTAAATCCAAACAAAACGAAGCTGCTGCTCTTCTCTCCCACACGCAAGGGCTCCTCTCCTACCTTTACTATAAAATCTAACAATGGAACTATCATTGCCCCACATCTTTGTACCAAGCTCTTAGGGGTAACAGTTGACAATAACCTCAAGTTTGATTTGCGTATTAATCAAACCATCAAAAAAGGTAACAAAAAACCTGGATCTCTATACAAGATTAAACCATTTCTAACACCACTAGCTAGGGATGTTATTGCCTGCGCACATCTACTCTCCACTCTACTCTATGCCTCTCCTCTTTTCACTAACTTGACTAAGACTGACCTTAATAAACTTTCTAGCTGCTGCAACCATATTACTACATTTGCCACTGGTGCAGCCTACAGAACACACCACTGTCTGAACCTAAATGTCATAGGGTGGTTTGACTTGCCTAACCAACTTCAGTGCAGTCAATTAATAGTAGCCTATAAAATCCTCTACAAACCTGAAAACATGCCTGTACTTAAAAGCATCATAACCCCTTATAGTAACCTCAAAACACTTCGCTCATCCAACAAGTTACTAATTCAAACACTCAAATCCAACAACTCAGCTGGCGACTCTTTATTTGCCAGCTATGTTGGCAAAACATGGACTCACTCCCTGCTGAGCTGACCTCAGATCCCACTCTATCCAATTTCAAAAATAGTCTTAAACTGCCCCTTAAAAGCCGCTGGCTTTGTCCTTGTTTTTGCCCTGACTAACTCCCACAATACAAACACGTGTTAAATAGGATGCTTGTCTTCATCTAATTTTTTTCTCATTGAAAGGTTACTACTTTGTATTAAATATGATAAACTGTATTGACTTTTTTCCTGACATGAGTGGGCTATTGAAATGGAATTGTAATAGTGATGTACTTGTATTATGTAAAATACCTCTGTATGTACAATACCTGCCTGTATGTGTGGTGCTGTAATAGTGCTCTGATAGTAACATGTAATTTCTCTGTGTGTATGTATGGAGCTTTTCTCCCCGGGCCTCCGCTGAAAGTGGACATATATCCAGTCGGACTATCCCGGTCAATAAATGTAAAATAAATAAATAACTAAATAAATAAATAAAGCATTTCCAGGTATCCCAAATCTGCAAGGCTTAACCACTGAATGAAAGACCAGCTTATGCTCCTTCCATTCTATGTAAAAAACAATAAGGTAGGACACCATGTGAAATCAATAAGGTAGGACAGACTTGTTCTGGTCCTATCAACCTTAGTTAACCTTGTAACTCACTGAGCAATATCCTGTCAAAAAAAAGAGGATACAAGTAATCCAAGGTCACTTTAATTCATCACATTTCTAAATGGGAAGGCTTCCATTTCTTTGCCCAGGCAACGTAGAAGGTTTCAACTTAGTATGACATGAACCTGCAAGGTATTTGTGTCTGAACCTCTATGTACGTTTATTGTCACACACCACACATGGCGCACCATGTGGTCATTTTCATTGTTTGGTGTTGTCCCTCCCACAGCTTAATCCATATTTTCAAGACCACTCTAAGGAATTTCCATTGAAACTCCTCTGGACCCTCAGGTCCACCTGTTATCTGGATATTCTTCCTCTGGTCTGTTTCTCCACATCATTAGTCTTCTTCATAGGGTGTCTTTATTAATTTTCCATCTGCAGAAACACTATGCAGTGCTGTCTTAGAGTCTCAGCCATGTGTCCCAACTCTTTTTGCTGGATCAGTTATTTTATCTCCCCAGCTTCTACTTCATTTGACTGAGGATTAATTTGGAACTATAGGACTTAAGGGGAACTCAGAGATGGATCATGGTCAAGTGGGGCCCTAGATAGGGGAATGGGCCAGACCCCCCCATTTGCAGTCATTCTGATGTCCCATTACTTGTTCCCCCAAATTACCATAAACACTGCTTAAGACTGTCAAGAGTGCATACTATTTCCTTTACTTTTGAAAAGAAGGCAGAGACGTGGATTTAATTAAAAATTTTAATTTAAATATCCTTTGTTGACCAGGTTAGACCCATTAGGCTAGTAACATATTTTCAAGAGAGACCCTTGATAGTATTTATATGACTTGGGGAAATTTGGCCAGGGCATTGGTGAACTTCCTCCTACTCTTTTTGATAGCTCAGGGAGATGTAAACTATTTCACAGCACCTACTATTAACAGAGACAGATCTCAGTTTAACATCTCATTTAATGGATGATACACTCAGAAGTGCAACACCCCCCTCCTTAAAGTGCATGGGTCTATATTATATTATCACACATTTACAAAAGCGAATGATAAATAATCGACCCCATGTAAATGAAAGCTTACAACGTTGAAACCTCATAACAGCGATTTTTTTTCAAGGGAAACAAATTGCTGTTCCAAATTAAAAAAAAATAAAAACTTTAAAACATTACATAATGTGGGGGGCTTCGCCCCCCCGACATGGGGGGGCTGTGTCCCCACACCCCCCTACTTAATTATACCAACTCCAAGGTCGCACTACAGTGCCGAAAACGGCAAAGTAACCAAGCAAATTCTTTCCCAGGGAAAGAATTAGCTGAAAAGCTGTTTCGCTATGTTGCCTTTTCGGTTCAATCAAGACGCATTCGACAAACTGCGTCTGCGATCTGGTATAGGAAGCCAAGTGCACTATAGTATTAACAATCCATCTGCATGGTGTGTGAGTAGAGCCCACAACCTTCTGTACTAATGGCAAGTATGCTACCTATTGCCCTACTAACACTGCTTTGAAATTTTATAGCAAAAACACTGATGGATATTTGCTAAACAAACAGTTGCACGTTGAAAACAGACTTAGCATGAGCAACAGTAAAGTTGTCTTTTCTTGAAATTCCATTCCTTGAAAATGTGCTGAAATTCACATTCCTTGAAAATGTAACTCACATTCCTTGAGAATGTGACTCTGTAGATTTTTTTTTTTCATTAAGCAGTGAAAGAAAATATATGAACCAATAAAAGACAAAATCACCCATTTCAAGATATTTCAGTCAACTAAGCAGTCTAGTAGTGTGGCCAAGGTACAGAGTTAGAGCCAAGCAAGCTAATTAATTAACCTGCCAATTCTAACTAGGGCATTGCACACACACACACACACACACACACACACACACACACACACACACACACACACACACACACACACACACACACACACACACACACACACACACACACACACACACACACACACACACACACACACACACACACACACACACCACACACCCACACACACACACACACACACACACACACACACACACACACACACACACACACACACACACACACACACACACTGCTTTTAGTACCTGTAATGCAGTAGCAAATTCCTATGTCCTTGGCAGCAGACCTTTCTGAGTACCTGGAACAAAAGCAGCTGCAATGAGTGTTTGGCAGCAGCTAGTTTACAAATACACACTCCTCTTTCTGAGTACCTGGAACTCAGCAGTTAGTTCCCAAGTCCTTGGTAGGAATTAGTTCTCACATACATTTCAAAAAGAGCCCCATCTGTAGGAAAGTCGTGTCCAAACTGTCTGCCCCAAGTTCTCCATTTCCAGTATGTGCAATGCACCCAGCAGTCAGAATGAAAGCTCCACTTGTGGGGAAAGCAGCAGGCACTCCCCGTTTGTTTAAATCTCATGCTTTCCATTCTCAGCGTGCATTGTGCAGGCTGTGTGCACAGAGAATGCATCCTTAAATAAAAAAATGCATGGACATAAAAATGCTAATTTTTTGTTTATTTAACAATTACATTTGTGGCAGGTGCAAAGCCAGCGGGCCATGGACAACTGCCTAGGTCGCATAGGATGGGTCTGGCTCTGAGGGAATCCCAAGGTTGTGAATCCTATCTCCCCTGTAGATAATGATGAAATCCAGGAGAGAGTTATTACCTTTACCAGGGCCGAGCATGCAGCTGACTCTCTCAGCAGATGAAGGAGGTCAGAAACAGCAAGAAGGTATTTCAGGACAGAGCAGTACTTTTTTTTTTTTCCATAATAAATCTTTATTATTATATACTTTTCATACAAAATTATAAAATACAAACTACTAACTAACACTGTAACAATCACACCAAACAATATACAATATTTACAAGAATGCTTCCATATAAGAAATTAGAAATATAAGAAAAACACAGGAATAATTAGTAAGTTTCCAATATTGAACAGTTTGATTAGACATTTCTCTCCAAATATAGCAATGATTATTACTATCTTCATTTCAACGTTTTATGCTAATATAATATTAAATATCTGTTCCCAAATTTTCAGATTATTAATACCCTTACTATATGAGTTTAAAAGTAGTTTATGAGCTAAAAAAAAAAAAGACAGAGCAGTACTCATTTAGACAGCAGGTATTGAATTTCACAATTAGAATAACATGTAATTTTAGGAGATCAGTTATCAAAGTAGCATTTTACAATTAGAAATGAAGGGTAGAAGAAGGAGGCCACAAATTGCAATGGTAATTTTCAGATGATCTCCATGTGTGACTTTAGTTACCAGCCAATCACAGCAGTACTTAGACAAGGAGGCTGTGTCTCCTTAGCTGGTTGTAATTAGCATGTCGATGGAAAGGAACTGGTGAGGTATACTTAAGCCATGAGTCTGTGATTGCATGAATGGCTGAGTCATGGGTCTCAAGTCAAGGAATGAACTGCTATAACATTTATTATTAGTCTTCATGGACTGAATAGATATACTTAAAAGCCTTCATTCATATCCTGGTGCCCTAGGCCCCCCTACAGTCTGTGTTTAGGGGTGTTGCTTACCAAAGTGGTAAAGTGCCACAGTTCAAGGGTGAATGCAGCAGCACTTTGGTTGTATAACAAAACAATGGAATCTGGTTTGACTGATGTTTATCGACAGAAAGTCCCATAATCCCGTTCTAAGAGAAGAAGACAGAGGACAAATTCAAGTAACAAAACTTTGTTTCATCTAGGTAACACCTTCTGCATCTGAGTGATCAGTGAGCCAGCTTGACCTTTTTATATGAGAAGAGTATTGACTTTCTGCTTTTTGTGACAGAAGGACTAGTAACCTTATTGCCTCTTCCAGACTTGTCTGTTGATGGCATTTCTAAATGATTGTTGTCTATTACTGAAATTCACTTAGAGAGGATGGCTGCACAGCTGGGCAGTTTTTTCTACTGACCTACCATAATGTTCTTCATTCTGAAAATTTCTCAGATCAAAAATAATTTTACAAAATACTCTCTGAAAATACCAGAATGGAAATAGGACAACAATCAAGGCTACTGTGAGTCCAACCAGATGAACCCCTAAATTTGATCTACACATTCTACAAGGTGTTAATAAAACAAAAAAAAACCTTGGTGTATTATACAAAACTAAATACTATCTCACTGCTAATGCTGGGAAAAAAACATAAGATCAATGTACTTACTACCATCCCTCCATCGTGCCTCTCTCAACTGAAAAACCTTCATAACACCCACAAAAATGACACTAGTTCTCAAGTGGCCACCAATCTATCTATAAAAAGTTGCCACTGTATAGTCTTAAAACAACTGCACTGGCTAGAGCTCCCACAACATCTGACATGCTAACAACTACTTATTCCCCATAACATATCAACTAGAAAACTTTCCAGCACTACAAAACACCTTAAAATATTATTCCCCCACCAGGGAATTATGCTGTCAAAATGCATCAGTTTTACTCACCGCCAAATCTAATAATAGTGCTGGTAACTCACACTACACTTGCTATATCTTTAAACTTTGGAACTCCCTACCAGCATACTTGAATCTAATAGAGAAACAAACGTTTTCAAAAATCAACTTAAACAATATGCAAATAGTTCCTGGCTATGATCCTTCTCAACACCAGGCTAATACCTTACCTGTAAGCACCAAACAACTACTGTTTAATAGACTACTTACAATGTCACTCATCCTAATCTTACTATATATCATTTTCTGCCTTATAATCTTCACAATCGCTCAAAATGCAAGTCCCTCTTTAATCATTTTTCAGTCTTGAATGTAATCAACAGCTATATCTCTCATTTAACCATATCTGTCTGCAGTACTTTCTCTCTTTCCAGCTCAACTTGATAATTTGGCATCAAATCAAAGTACCCAGTTTTACTATTCATAAATATGTGCCACTGTATTGTAAAGTAATTTATATTTATCCAATGCATGTCAATGTAGGTGAATCAAAATATTACAGGATTTGATTTATGATCATTTACTTTACTTAAAGTTTTTTTTTAATCTTATGTCTCCATAGTGCAATTGTTATCCTGTGTGTCTTTTACTCTTTGTATTAATGTATGACATTGTATAATTTTGTTTGGAGCTTTTTTCCATGAGCCTCCGAGGAAAAGTTTTTATTTTTTTGCCCAGTCAAAGTTCTCCATTCAGCAAATGTAAATAAATAAATAAGTACATACATACTTACTTACATAAATAAGCTGTACCTTATCCAAGGAGGAAGAAGACATTTAATAGTTCATCTGCAATCCTGCTTCATCTTGCTAAGGACTAGCTATAGCATGTGCAGCGTTGCATTACCAGTAGTATAATGGTTAGAAATGCTCCACTGTCATATCCATCCTTTCTAATATAAAAATTGACTAAAAAGATTCAACAAGAAAGTTGAATAGAAAACAAGGCTTTTATACTTTCCCGATCAACCAGTGCATGCTTAGCTGTACAGAATTGCTCTAACTGTACACCTCTCAGCAAACTGACACAGGTAGACTTGCCCACAGCTATTAAACTGATCACAGATAAGCACTCTGTTTTCACTGACCTTATCTCCGGGGTATCCTTTACTCCAGCAAAAGGGAAGTACTCTGTTTGTATTGATTTTAATACAGGATATACTTAACTTCTCAGTTAAAGATACGTACTCTGTTCCTTCTTCTCCAAAATTAATTAGCAAGTAATGTCTCCTATCTATTGTTGTAGAGCTTCAGCTGTTCAGTTCTTGCTGTTTCATTATCAATGTTTTACAATTCCCTGCCTTATTAATTCAGTTGTTGCTATTTAATTGTTTTGTTCTTTGTTATATTGCTGTACCACTATCAGTTGCTGCTATTTGATTGTCTTGTTCTTTATCGTATTGCTGTACCACTATCAGTTGTTGCTATTTGATTGTCTTGTTCTTTGTTATATTGCTGTACCACTATCAGTTGCTGCTATTTGATTGTCTTATTCTTTGTTGTATTGCTGTACCACTATCAGTTGTTGCTATTTAATTGTTTTGTTCTTTGTTATATTGCTGTACCACTATCAGTTGCTGCTATTTGATTGTCTTGTTCTTTGTTGTATTGCTGTAACACTATCAGTTGCTGCTATTTGATTGTCTTGTTCTTTGTCGTATTGCTGTACCACTATCAGTTGTTGCTATTTGATTGTCTTGTTCTTTGTTGTATTGCTGTACCACTATCAGTTGTTGCTATTTGATTGTCTTGTTTTTTGTTGTATTGCTGTACCACTATCAGTTGTTGCTATTTGATTGTCTTGTTCTTTGTTATATTGCTGTACCACTATCAGTTTCTGCTATTTGATTGTCTTGTTCTTTGTTATATTGCTGTACCATTATCAGTTGCTGCTATTTGATTGTTTTGTTCTTTGTTATATTGCTGTACCACTATCAGTTTCTGCTATTTGATTGTCTTGTTCTTTGTTATATTGCTGTACCATTATCAGTTGCTGCTATTTGATTGTCTTGTTATTTGTTATATTGCTGTACCACTATCAGTTGCTGCTACTGGCATTGCTATTTGTCTGGACTAACTGCTCATTAGTTACCTTGCATTCCTTTCATTACTACTAGTAATTGCATCCAACTCAATTGGTATCTCAAGAGCAAACCATTTATGTGCTGCTGATTATTGATGTTTCACATCTTCCTCAGTACTGTGATTAATGACTCCCATTTGAACTGTTATTACAAGAACATTGTGATTCACCTTACAGTTGCTCTGATTAAGTGACTTTACTACTGCACTAAGGTTACCAATAGCCACTGTTGTTCTGTTTCTGTTCCTTAGTGCAAGTAATAATCTATAATAGTTTGTTACATGTTGTACTTACTGCAGAGGTTGTAGTAAATATGCTTTTACTGTATCCAGATAAAACTTAGCAATTTGAATTAAGTTACAATTTCATAGTTACTGAAACTTAACATGAAGAGTTTTATCCCTTAATTCCTCCAGCTGGGAAATCCAGAAATCCTCTGTACCTTGGATTTACGTTGTGGTTCTATTCAATTATAAGCCAGATAAAACTTAGCAATTTGAATTAAGTTACAATTTCATAGTTACTGAAACTTAACACGTAGAGTTTTATCCCTTAATTGCAGAAACACAGCACTTCCTTTAACTAAGAGTTTTAACCTTGTACACATTATTACTAGTACTCTGCCTATACTAACCCATTAGCCGACTTTGTCTGCATGCGGCTTGAAGTGTTATCCATATCAGTCCATTAGCTACCTTAACTGTCACCTATCTCTGGCAACAAGGGATCTCAGTCTGCTCTAGCCCCTTATATGGACAGCCTATTTGCAGTTGACACTTTGAGACAGGGCAGTAACTATATCATGTATACCTCAACCCATTGTTACTACCCAATGCCAATACAGTCTGTGAAGATGTAAACATTCAGACTGGAGGCTCATCTAACACATCAGACCATAGTTGGTAAGCCTTGCAGTTTCTACACAACAAACCGCATTTACCTTAACTTTGTTGAGGTAAATAAGAAATCCATGTGTAAGCCTTCTAGGCAATATTTGAAGAGACTTCATCTACCTTGTCTTTTCCCTGATCTGGTGCTCCTTGTTTAAGAAGCAAGCAGGGTCTGTTCTTCCTAGCTTATTTATACTCCACAACTGTAAGCCGAAGAGCAAAAAAAAAAAAAAAATCCTTAACTCTTTTCCTTCTGTCATGCTTCTTCTCTAAGGAGCAAGCTCAGTCTTTTCTTCAACATTTAAAAGAAAAAAAGAAGAAAGAATGAAGAAAAATAGCTATTAAACTGTAGCAGATGGCTTGCCACATTTGTAACGAGCAGCTGCTACAGCTTATGTGACTCATGGAGTGATATAGCTCTTCAGTTATGACCCCAAAATGGAATACAAGGATACTGGCATTCATTTCCAAATGCAGGTAATTGGTAATGTACATGCTGTTCTTCTGAGTACAACCCAGCGGTTGCCCGTGTAGGGGTGAACTATCTTAAGAGCTTCGTCCAGACAGAAATGCAGAATGACATGATGGACATTGCTAAACATGTGTCCAAGGCGGGGGAAAATATTTGTATTGAGTGGTATTGTGCTATCGCCAAGAGTGATGCAAAGGCAAAATAATTTGCATTAACAACTGGATAGCTTGTTTCTCTCTATGTTTGGTAAGTCCTCTTGTTTTTCCAGAGTTGTCTTGAACCTATCTCACAATGCCTTCTACCAAGTGGCTAATTCTTGCTACACCATAGTGCCATTTTAGGCAGAGTCCATCTTCTTGGTCATCATAGTATGCCAAATTCTAATTCAGACTATAAAAAGGTGGTTATGAGCCCCCCCTTCAAAAAAAGGTAGCTTAACGTGTGGCTCCCTGACTCTCAATTACATTCATAGCTGCATAGTTACTGAAACCTGGTTTCAGCATGTTGCTAGCATTTCCTGCATAACTAGTTTAATGCCTATCAGCCCTTCAGACCAACTAGCAACTGTGAGTATCGGTATTTATCTGGGATCTCATCATCTCAAGGCCCATCATCAAGTTTCCAGTCTAGAACTTATATAGGTCAAAACTACTTTTTAATAAAGCTATTACATGAGTGCTAATGTCAGAACACCCATCAATGTCCATCACTGACCACGGACATCATCTAATCTTCTAGATGAAATCTCAACTAATGTAACACCATCCTACTCAATGACTTTAACTGCCCAATTATCAGTTGGGAAACCTATGCCACTAGTACAAAATATACTCATTACTTCATAGGATTTCTTCAGTGCCAACTTCTTTGAATGTATTGTTGACCTTCTCATCAGAGGCTCTAAAGTTCCTGACTTTGCCCTTACTGACAGAGCCCACACCTGCACCTCACTATGCATCTCCACTTCTGTAGTTAAGTATGATGACAAAAGCATGTTCTTTGCCTGTAAAGCCTGTGACATCCCTCACATAAATCCTACAGTGTTTAAGAATTTCTCCAAAGCAAACCTGTAACAACTATCAGTTGACCTAAAAAAGTTTAGAAGGAGCTTTGCTCTTGTCAACCCTATTGCCACAACTGTTATTTCCACTTCTGACTTGTACTTGAACTAAACATTTGTATTGAAAAGACCAAGAGGGAAATTTAAGAACAGACCCTTATGGTGCAACTCGTACTATAATACATTAAACAATAAAAGTTAAGAAACTGCTTATCATCTATAACAAGCTCCATCTGTGCACTAAACAATGCCCCAAGACAGTTAAAAAAACTTCAAGTGTACTATTAAAAAATGTAAGGTGCAATACCAACTGAACTGTAGTGCTCCCACTAAAAGCAACCATAAAATTATAAAATCTTTTTAGCTATGTTAGGAAATGTAGAAGCAATGCCAAGCAATGCTACAAGTGTATTTTTAACACCACATACTCTAATCCAGAGTAAAAAGTCAACATCCTAGTGAATAAATTTAGCTCCTGCTTCACACCACTTACCCATCCGCTTGTTTCCCTTGTTCCCCAGTCATCTCCTTTCCATAATCACCTTTGATCAAGTCCTGTTGATCCTATCAAAAAAACAGAACACTAAACTCTTGAGTTTTGATAGATTCAGGAGCTGCAAATATTACCATTACCAAATACATCCTTTCCCAACCCACTCCTTAGTCTTTTTAGTCTCATCCTGTTTGCAGGGTATATTTATTTGTTTATCAGCCAGGTACATGTGCTGGTCTGAGACATTTTTATTTATCCTTTGTTAACCAGGTTAGTCCCACGTGGCTAGTAATCTCTTTTCAGGGGAGACTCAAGGTGGTATTTATACTGCTAGGGGGAAATTTGATAAGGGCATCAGAGAACTTTCCATATTTTATTTTTGATAGGTTCTATAGGATCATTTACATATACATACCTGAGTTACCACCAACTCAGGCAGATGTGTTCTTGCTTCAACACCTCATCTGAAGTAAAGCATACATCTTATGCTGGCCTGCAGTGTCAGCAATCAATCAACCTGCTCTGGGAAAAGAGCCCACAACCTTCTACACCAAAGGCAAGTGTGCTACCTGTTGTGCCACTGACACTACTACACAGACTCATTAGTCATGACCCAGACTACTATGGCAAAAACATGAATTAACAAACAGCATGAGTTAGAAGCAAAATGATGTACATATCATAAGTAAACTAATATCTCATCATAAGTATCATAAGTCATATATCATAAGTAAACTAATACGTCATCATAAGTATCATAAGTCATATATCATAAGTAAATTAATCCCATCATAAGTATCATAAGACATATATCATAAGTAAACTAATATGTCATCATAAGTATCATAAGTCATATATCATAAGTAAACTAATATTTCATCATAAGTACCATAAGTCATATATCATAAGTAAACTAATATGTCATGTATGTGGCAGATGCAGACATTACATTTAGCTTAATTTTACTCTGTTTAAATTATCTACATGTGATGTTAAGGGTATTCTTTCTAATACCATACTCAGAAAGAAGAACATCATTTATTTACATTTATTTATAATTACTCGTAATATATTATTCTGACTCTACATCTTTAATGGATGAATGGTTTAGCTTATACACTTAGCCTAAGTAACAACTCTGTAAAAGTGTTACACTAGTTTAATTAATGAAAAAATAAAATGATAAAGTAGGTCTGAAAAATTAAAACATCTTCAGATAGAGTATATATTTAAGGACATCTACTAAACATCTTCACAAGGAGTAATCTAAGCACATCTGGTAAAACTTAATATTTATCTTATTTGACCCCCACGCCTTTTTCCACAACCATCTATTTTTTTAAAATATTACTGCTAGCCTCCATTTACAATTAAACATGATTGTATTTAGCCTTTTATTCCAAATGGTCCACACATCATAATATAATATTTTATCTGTTTTATTAACATATTCCTTATCCTTATTTTAATGGCTATAAAATGCATTCATAGTCATACCCATATTTATTTAATTTTCCTCCTTTATAATATCAATGAAATTTTCTTTACACAATTTCCCACAATTTTGCAATCCTTATACATTGTAAGAAAACTTGTTTTGTAGTTTCTTCTTTAGCAGAATATATACAAACTGTTTCAATGATTTTTATATGGCATATTTCCTTTTACTGGTAATTTATTAATCACTTCTTCTTCTTTCGGCTTTTTCCTGGTTAAAACATTAACCCATAAATACATTTTCATGTCACAAATGTGACAAATAAAATTAGATATCAATTAAAAAACACTTCTAAATAATCTCATTATTTAAACTCTTTGGATAGAAAGTACTGAGCTTCAAAAAGAAAATCTGTGGTATCCCTCGAAGTCTCAGAAAACCCAGTATGCAACATATACTGGGTCAAAAAAAAAAAAGAAACTTCACAGTGTGGAGGGTGCGAAGTTCACACCTTCAAATATGCTATACACCTTGTTCACTAATAAAATTTGAACTTTAAATCACATATTACAAAATAATAAACAAAATAGGTAGTCCACAGTTGAGTTAAAATAGAATATCCTATATTGAAACACACAAATTTAATCCTAGTTGAGTATAATGAAAAGCATTAAAGACATTCATTCATTTATATATAATCAGGTTATCTGGACTAAGTAAGTGGTTACTGTTGGTTGTTCTGTTAAGACCAAGAAAAGCATTAAACTCATTTAAAATATCTCGATAGCTGGGGATTAGAACCCTGAACACCATCACTCAAGCTGACTGCATTAGTCCTTCAAGCCTTTACTGCTCTTAACAGAACTACCCTCTGTAACCACTGTAAATATTCATGTTAAAAATCCGAAACTTTTAAATCAATAATCTTATGAAGCTAAACAGTTTGGGATTTTTAACACAAATGTTTAATTTAAGAATACATTTTCAAACAGTGTACTTGTAACCACACCACTTGGAAGCTAAGCAAGGCTGGGCCTTGTTAGTTTTTGGATGAGAGACCGCCTGGTAACACCAGGAGTTTTATTTATTTATAAGTGTTGTTGTAATACATTCTTTTAAGGTGCTTTCTAGGAGTATTTATTACACAGTGACAAAGAAGTACTTTGCAAAATATTATTTGGTTTTATATATATATATATATATATATATATATATATATATATATATATATATATATTCATACCTATTGTTGTATTTTTATTTTTGTATTAATCCGTTTATGCAGTTTATGCACATTGTTTAATGTACCTTTAAGAAACAATAGTCCACAAAATGATTATTTAAGTAAGTCTTATTAACTACAGGGTATAAATAGGGATGAGAGCTAAAGGATAGCAAGTTCTGAAGAAGTCCAAATGTTTTGTTAGGACGAAAGCACTATACCTGGTCTCATGTTTTACTTTATTTTATTTTTTGGTGTTGTAAATAATAACGTTCTGTTTTAATGGACTTTTGACCATTTGTTGGTGGATTAATTCCTTTCACTGTTGGTGGATTCATAACATATTCCATTTGCATGGGAATGTAACAACAGCTGATGTATTTTTGTGGCTACTAAATTGGACTTGATTTAAGATTCAGTCTTGGATTACAGTGAGTCTATTCTGAAGACAATTTCTGTTTCATATGTACTGTTCAAGCAATTTATTTGCTATTTGCTGCTCAAACACAGTGAACTGCATTTAGTTTATATATATATATATATATATATATATATATATATATATGGGTCTCCTACACATGATCGAAATTTCAGAAAGCCAATTCCCATATAGCCGAGACCATATGATCGACTTTTGAAAATTTGATCATGCAGAACGGCATCTTTGTATAGTGTGGAATGGGAAGATTCCCATCTTCTGCACAGTAGTACGATCTCAAAGTTGGTATATTTAAATTGAAGGGGGTATTGGGGGCACAGGGGTGGCTTGCCCCCTGCTAGCAATGTGTTGGTAAGTTTTTTTTGTTTGCTTGTTTTTTTTTTTTGCATGTTTGAAATTTTGAAAGTCGAACATATGGTCTTGGTTATATGGGTTTTGGCTTTCTGAAATTTCAGTCATGTATAGTTGACCCATATATATATATATATATATATATATATAGAGAGAGAGAGAGAGAGAGAGAGACACACACATGCACACTTTCTTTTTGAAATAATGCATTACTGCTATTTTTGTTGTATCTACCAGTCACACTTAATGCTGTAAATTAATGGACTTAAAGCTTTGTAAGTAAACATGCTTCAGTCAAAAGTTCAAAATAGCACTATTTTCATAGCATTTTTCTTATCTAACAGATTCTTGCATCCTGATACTACATTTCCTGTTAGTCTTTTCAATATATACCAGGCTTTCAGAAGACATTCAGACATAAAATTACATCCACAGGATTGCAATTAAATCTACCCACTGAAAAACGTCTTTGAATGTAACAGCATACTGAACATGAACCATAGGGGTGTGTACCTATCGGAATTTCATAAGTTCTTGATGCATTAACTTTAGTTCTAATAAAATTCCTGTGGAATAGCATGTGAGACAGTGAAACTGAGGTGGACATTTGACATGATAGTTGAATTTGGTTTAAGATGAACATCACCTGTCATTGCTATGGCAATAGTTATGACAACAGAGATCATTTCACGAAGCTCTAATAGAGATGTAAATAAAAACTTTTCTTAAAGAAGTGCGAAGGTAAGTGTATATTGCTGATACCTGGAATTTGCTACATTGATGCCACAGCATAAGGGCAGCTCCACCACCAGTCCAGGCAAGTGTAGTGGTATCAGCTTAACAATTATTATATGTAAGGTTATAGAGCATATTATATCAACAATTCAGTGGTAATCTCCTGGTCCTACATTCTAATCAGTTTATCTTTTTCAAAGGCAGGTGGTGTCTGCTAAACCTGGTTAACATCTTTGAAAAGGTCACCAAAGCCATGGAAAATGACCATTTGATACACACCAACTATCCTGATCTGGCCAAGGTCATTGATATAATCCCCCCTGTGCTGGCTTTGTTATGACAACATAAACCCTTACCGAGTACAATTTATAGCTAATTGGATATCTAGAAAAGCTCAGGCAGTAAAAGCATCTGATGCTTCCTTGGAATGTGAGTGTGACTCTAGTGCTGTTCTGCAGGGTTCCATCTTGAGTTATTTCCTTTTCGCCACCTACCTTTTTGATACTCAGACCCAGGTTCAGGGCCTATGACCAACTAAGTTTGTTGATGCTTACAGATTGGGAACAGACATCAGTTATCATAAGAACATTCAGATACTAAGATACTTCAAAAAGAGGCTTAGTTATGTCAACTCCTTTTGTACTTACCACAGTCTCAATTGAAATGCTTAGAAATTAAACTGTTATTGTAGTTTTTCTTTTCTGTTAATGTATATAAACTCATATGGTGATGTTATAAAGATGTTTCAAGAAATAAATGCCATGTTATTGTGTTTGGAAAACAGCAATTTCCTATCTTATACTAAATAAATGATACCCTTTTCAAGACTGTTACAGTTATCAGAGTCCTGGAACTTCTGCTAACAACACGCTGTCATTTGACTATCGTGTCTCCAAAGTAGTTCACACATCATTCTAAGCCCTGCTATTCTCTAGAGGCAGTTACTCCATTTCAGACAAAGTCATAGTCCATCTCTACTTATCCATTATCAGACCCATCATTAAGTAATAATGCCCCTTCATCATGCACTTCTGTAAGCATCTTGCCCATCCTGAGTAACCACAAAGATTCTTGACCAAGAAAATCACAGGACATAAGTCTCTCAGTGACCCATTGAGTTGTCTACCCTTTCTTTATTCTTGGTGTCTTGCAGCCTTATTTATACCGACCTGTGGTTAGCCTTTCATGCCATGAAAGGCCCTGCCCTGTTTGGGCTCATTCACCTTTATAAAACTAAAGGTTGCCTGCAATAAGGACCTTAATCTTCAGCAGGAAATAAATAGGAGTCAGTGGCAGCACAGGTTGACACAAGACATTCCCCAGCCTTGGAATAAGCTTCCCCATCATATCAAAATGGATTTACCCTAGCCAGTTTCAGGGTCAGTATCAATGGCTGGATACGTTTGAATAAATTCACCCCTGAGCTAGCTTATACATTCTTCCTTGCAAAAGGCAATGAGCACACTTGCAACATGGTAAACTCAAGGGCTGGGTGCATTGACTAGGTTCTTATGTTGTTATGACAACTTCCCTAGTATCTAGATATGAACTTATAACAGAGTAAGGTGTAACATGACTGCAGTGTCAGTCCTCTAAAAAACAGATGTGTGAAAGACCAAGTATACCTTATTTTAATACTGAGATGAAGAATTCTCTATGTCCAAGGAAGTGCATGTATGTGTTGGCAATAGTACTAGAAAATGCTGGATATGTCCCCGAGTACTAAAAGTGTGTCAGAAAATAATGTAAGAGTAAGTATGTGGTTGAGAGAGTACCATTTGCAATGGCTACGCAGGCAGTCATGTCAAAGGAGTCAAGGTTTGCAAATCCAGGTGGCTAGCCCTGCCACAATAGTTCATTCATAACACTCAACTCACACATACAGCCAATTTAGACTGTCCAATCCACCTACTGCATGCCTTTGGAATGTAGGCGGTAACCCATGTGACCACAGGGACAACATGCAGACTCCACACAGAAGGCACCCCCAGCTAAGAATCAAACTAAAGAACCTCTTACTTTGAGACAACATTAACCGCTGCACCACCATGGCCATTGACCTTCATAAAACAAAATCAGCAACTACAGATTGCTGATTACAAAAAGTAGCAACATTTGAAATAGGAGTTAGATGCAAATAGCTTCTGCCTATAACCACCATTATGTTACAACAATAATATAGCAATAACCCACGCCTGGGTGTGGGTAATGCTGGATTTACCCACGGTTGGCGTGGTTTGGTCAAACAAAGACAACCGTGGGTAAATCCAGCATTACCACCAGAAGTGAGTTATAATGCCATTATTTAAGAAAAGAAATGATTAATTTTCTTAAATAATGGCATCTCTTTGCTGCCC
>NC_056730.1:923082996-923142996 GCF_019279795.1 Protopterus annectens
ATATGCTTTTTGTTTAGTAATGATTTAAATTATAGTATGTGTACAGTTACAAGTTAGTTTTAACATATAGCGGTGCCTTTAAGAGATTCTGTGGTAGGATGAGGCTACTTTGTTGCCTTAGAGTCATGTGTTTTTTGTGAGATCACATTGATTGGTTGCTGGATTTTTGAAAGGGCTTTAAAGATAATACTTAGTAATTAGTAATTGTTTGGTCTGAAGAAGCAAGCTTGATACTCACAAAACCACTTACCTACTTTTAATAAACTTTTATTTGTTTTTAAGCCTACCCTGGCTGTGTATCAGACCACTCATAGTGTTTTATTTCTATGTGTTGTTTACAATTACATTTTTATTTTTTATTTTTAAATTGCTGTTTGCACAGTGTGGCACAGAGCACTGCAGAGACGAGTGGCAGTCATACATACATAGCCAACAGCTGCCAGATATCTAAAAATAGAAACCGGATGTAATTAATTATTTATTTCTCAGTCTATTTAAGCATGTTTGTGCAGCATAGTGCCCAGCAACACTAAAAGGTAGACCAGTAGTATATGTGAAGGTATACTGGTTTTCATAATATCCAAGTAGCTAAATGGGTACAGTTGCAGCTTAATTAGTAGGTCCTGGGTTTGAGTCCTTAGCAGTCATAAGATGTCTGTAATTTAATTTGCTTAAATATGTTAATGGCTGCTGCTGTGTTGGAGATGGTGTGAGATTTTGGGAGCAGAGATGGAGTGTTCAGGAGTCCAGGGTCTTTGTTGTGTTCCTGGGAACAAATATGAACCCAGGCTGATGCAGGGCAGTTTCCAGGGCATGGAATGTAAGGCAGAGGCCTGGGACCAGTTTGCCAGGGAACTTACCAGTGCTACTGGTATCCCCTACACTGGTGGTCAGTGATATCACCATTATGATGACCTGAAGAGACAAAAGAGGGGAACCTTGGACACCTGGGTCCAAGAAGCACAAGCTGGCAAGCTGGGAATGTCCCACAAATATGTATGTTTTCCACTGTTTTATCAAACTGCAAGCTTAATGTCTGCAAACCTGGCATGCATAAATGTGTGCTTCTTTTCCAACAGCTGCAGCTGAGAGGGCTCACAATGTTGAGTCCCATGCCAGTTCCTGGCCAGGTTGCACAGTGAGTGTGGCAAGTATGGATTTATTATGCTAACTATAGTGCAATATGCTAGAAAGATTAAAGCATTTACTGCAATAAAGTATGCACAATAAAAACTGTAGTGCAATAAATGGGCAAGTAGAACTGTAGTGCAATAAATGAACAATGACAGCTATATTGCAACAAACAATAAACTACACCAATAACAGTAAGCAAAATGGTGTACAGCAGGATTGTGTTGTCATAACCATTGCAGTAGAGCTGTATACATTGCTTGTCTATGGTAAAGTTGCTGCAGTCAAGTGTAAGACTGTCTCCAGGCCAATATTAGTCACATAATGCTCTCTGTTCCCCCTACTACAGGTAATAAAGGTGTATGGGTGAGGTAGCCCACTCTATAGGCAGATATTGTGTGTGGACTTCAACTGTGCAAAGACTACACAAATATCAACACTGCACCTCACTGTTGCCGATGAGATAGCAGTGTAATGAGATGTTAATTTCAAGTAACTATAGATGTTAGTGGAAACAGTACTGTCTTCATGCCCTACTATATGAGTTTGGGTTTTCAACAGGTCTGTCATAGTGATGACAGTGTATAGATCCTTACATATATCACAACATGGTACTGCAAATCATAATAGTGGAGGTATTAATGTACTGCATTTTCCTTTTTTATCACAGGTGACTGGAGGTTGGTCTCTGTCCCCTACACAACCTGATGTCAGTGTCTCCTCAGGCTCTGATGATGATGGTGGCCAGAGTGTGGCAAAGGTGGGAGTTTTGGGGTCTGAATCTGTCCCAGAGGTTGACATCCCTCTTCTGCCCTCATTGTCACTGCATGCAGTCAGTATGCCCACATATACCCTGTCCTGGGAGGCCACTGATATTGGACAGTCAGAGGGTGGGGACATTGAACAGTAAAGTATGGTGGCTATGGCTCCAGTGAGTGTAGACACTGGCTATATCCAGAGAGCTGGTGAGTGCCCAAACAGGCGGATCGACCATCTATTGCAGGTATCACATCATGGATCACTCAGCTCATGTTTCTGGCCATCATGAAGGCCCAGGCATGTTCTGAATGGAACACCAGATGTATGCTTAGGGTTATGGATGCAGCACAGTCTGACATCTGTGACTGCCTCCACCACATTTGGGACAGCCTGATTCAGTTCAGGGATGCAGTGGACAGAAGGTGGGCTGAGACAGTGTCTGTCTTGGACCACACGTTGTCTGTGCTGGAATGTGTGGTTGGAGTTGAGCATCAGACTTGTGGTCATAGATCAGCAACCCATCTGCTGAGAGTCCATTTGACCATGCACGATCACACTCCCATAGAAGCAGTACATCCAGAGCTACAGAGGGCAGTGTGCTGTCCACACCATGATGTGGCAGGCCATGGGCTCATGGTCCTGGGTCTTCTCATGGGGGATACAGTCCCAGCAGACAGCAGGCACTGTCAGGTACTAGGCTAGCACTGCTTCTGACCTTGGGCATGGAGATGCCAGTGCAACTCCTGGCAGAGCCGGTTCCCATGTTAGGGGCTAGAGATGGTGAACTGTCAATTCTACCATGTATGGTCCAAAGCTGTCCAACATACACACATGTAGGGCTAACAGTGAACTTGATTGCATACATGCACATACTCACACACCACTGTCAAATGCAGGTCACCTATAGACACCACCTTCCCATGGTCTATCTTACCTGCTTCCCTTCCTGACTCACACACATGTTGTCAACTGTTTGGGTCAGCCTATCCCTCCTGCACCCCCACACAACACCTTGTGCAAGTGATGATACCTGTGCAGCATCCCTGTCATCCTTACCATCGATACAGGGAAATCAAGCTATGTGTCTGATGCACAGGGTGACTATATTAGTTAACATGTACTTGTGTAATGCAGTGTTGTTTTGCCATGCCATTTGTAGTGGTTAATGACAGATAGTATATGTTGCCATTTGCCATGAGTATGCCACATAGTTTTGTTTACCTTATGTTGTATGATGTTGTAATAGCTGTATAGTTACACAATGACAGGTGTGTCATGGACCTTTTTCTGTTCCTTTTTCAAGAGTCTGTTGGGATAACCTATGGATACATGGCAGCAATAAAGCAGCACAGGATGTCATGTCAGCACAGCAGAAATATGTCTTCAGCAAGGTACAGCACTATAAGTGCATGGCTCCATAGGTTCATATGTATATAACAGGCTAACAAGGACAATGGCGGCTTTCAGCATACTCATGCATCCTTAATCTGTGAACAGGTCTGCTACCCTTGATAAGTGTCACCAGGGTTTTGGGAATTCACCCATCTACAAGCTGTGATAATGGAGATGACCCATCTAAAAGTATCCTGTGTCCAGTACAGACAGTTGCTAGATGCCAGTTATGATTGTCATTTTCTGCATTCCATTTCGTAACCTGCACATGATGTGTGCCACAGCAGATGTGTGCTTCACATGCAAGGGGGGCCTGTTTCATGTAGGGTGTACTGTCCGTGTTACCTATCTGTTCCTCCAACATGTACTATGTATACCACAGTGATGTTGTAGGCATGTAGAACAGGTGAGACATGTGTTAGTCCTGTCATGGATATGCTGGAGGTACACAGCGGGATCCAACACCTCCCTGTATGGAGCCATACACATCCCCTCCAAAGCATTTAGGAGACAGACTACACATGTACAGTCATAGGGCATGTTGTCTACACTGTGTATTAGTGTACTACTGAACTTGTGTGGCTGCTACAGTTGTATGATATGCCTGTGTAGTGACATAGCAAGGGTGCCATTGCACACAATGATAGGTTTGATGACTGCCACATTCAGTATAGCAGTGACAGTCTGGGATTTACATCCCAAATCTGTCGGTATTGGTTGTACAACAGTGAATGCATCCCCATATCTTACCGACCAGTGGAAGTCTACATTACTGTCTGTGTCCATAACTCCAAGTGTAATGGCTCAACTGTCTACAGTGTGCAGACACTACAATATTTTGCAGGAGTGGATGATTTCCCACAGGACAGTATTGTGCAGTTGTTGGCAATTAGTCTTTTTCAGTTGCTCAGAGAACAACTGAGTACGTCTTAGGACATCTTGGATAACGGTTCTGTGTGGGATTCCTTGACAGCTCCCAATATGCAATCACATAATAATGTCCTCAGTCAGAGGTCACTCACAGTGGCTGTGAATGCAGAGAGGGAATAGGTAGACGTGTTACACCAATAATAGAGGATGGTGAACTCCACTGGTGACTGGCATCATTGCAGCGTAGGTCTCCCAATGCTATCTTTCCAGAGTATGACTGTCAGACACAGCTGACATAACACTCTGTACATGACATACACAGTTTCCAGCAAGGCCTGCTGTCCAAATATTGTCATACACCTTGTCAAATCATGGTTGGTGGAGTGAGATATATGTCCGACATCCATTGCATAGTGTAACAGTCAATGGGCTCTGCTGGTTACAGTAGGTAGGCATAATCTGTCCTTGAGCAAAAGTAACAGTGTTTGGTCCAGTGTCAGTAGGTGTATGAATGTTTGAGTACTCATATCCATGCTAACTCCTATCATGACATTTCAGGTGACATAACTCAGAGATCTGGGGATACTGCTTGGCACTACATGCTAGTTGTCCTCTGTGAAAGTAAGTATTGCAATTGCTTTCAGCATGTTACAAGAAGAGAGTCATGCAAGGTGTCTGTACAGAGCACAAACACATTAGGGAGGTGTAATATGCACTCACTGTGTTGCTTAGTCATGCTGCGCCTCACTTGCCCAAAGGATGGTCCAAGTCCTTATCTACAACGCCTTGCAGCAGTGTTGTGACATCCCCACATGGGGAACCAATGTATTGCATCGTGTGTTTACCAATATGGGTGACAAGTACAGTCCACCCCAGTGTGAGGTCCTCCCTGCTGGGATCTGGCCACAGATAAGTCTCCTTAGAACTACCGGCATGTACCCCACCCCTTGCTGATAATACAGACATATATGTTAAGAAAGCCATTTATTACCTCCTGTGGGATGGTTGACATAGTGTGACTGTACCTCCCCTTCAGATGGGACAGGCAAGTATGCAGAACTCTACACTCATGCATTATGTCAGCAGCATTACAACTGCATGAACTGGGCTGTACATGACAGGAGGGAGACAGGCTTATCATAACTGAGCAAACCTGACTGGTGGACAACTACCATTAGCAGGCTGTACAATAACAGGTGGACAGTGCTGTGTGACAGTTGGGGTGAGGGTGTCCGCCCTAACATGGAGGCACTACCTCCTCAGCTAAAAAAAGGACACAGTGTTGTTGTGATATTGAGTAGACAAAGTAAGTGACAAAAGTAGCCACCTACACAAAGCAGGACCACAACACACAGTGAAGTTACATGTGTGACCTCAAATGACAGGCCCAGATTGTCAGTGACATCATACGTCATGATGCCACATATGATGGGTCTGTTCTCATATCTAACCTGCACTCCCACACTGTCTGCATCAACTACACTCCCTTGTTCCCACCACATGTGACACATGACATTCCTACAACCTGTCCAATAACTTCCATACTTACTGAGCAGTTTGTAATTGGCCTCTCATTGGAAGATACACAGCATCTATTGCACATGCTAACATTCCAGGCTGCATCCCACATGTGATCTGACAAGGCTTACCAATACCATTGGGAAACCCTTTCAGTCATACTGACACTATTGGCTACACACCAGCTGAGTGGACAATGGCAACTGTTATACTCTTGCACAGAGGTGGTGCAACCACTGACCAACATAACTATACACCTCTTTGGCTAAGCATCTCTATGCCTGTAGGGGCAATCATCATGGAGCTGATCAGCACACATATATGTGATCTCACACAGTTGACTGTACATGGTTTGGATGTTTGACAGGGGGAGCATGAATGTTACACATAGTGGACATTTCTGAGGCAGACACTAAGGACCTGGGTGAGGGTACATCAGGGCATACAACCCCTAGACTGAGCCAAGCCATCTGACTATATCCCTCACTCAGGCAACATTTACAAAGCACCCCTTAGGCATCCACGATACTGTCATTGTAGGGGTCACTAAGTGGCCCATTGCTGGCACACATAAGCAACATAGGGCCATCCATCTCCAATACCTGATCTGTAAGCAGCAGTGCTCAACAGGGCACAGTCCTGGGTCCTCTACTGCTTGGAATCCATTCAACCATAATACATGCAACTACTGACTGACTGTGGCTAACAATGCTTGCTGATGCCTGCAAATTGTGAGCACTCGTAGAGTCTCTGTGGTGTGTCACTCTCCTGCAAGAGTGTATTGCGAACACATTTCTGTTGACATACTAATGGCCATAAACTCCATGCAGATATATATATGTAGTATTATTTCCATCAGTTAGACCTATGCACCTGGTAAGTAGCACATCAGTCGCAACATGTGATGTACATACTCGGGGTGAATGAACTGGGCACACAGACCTGGCCACACAGGTTTACACTTAATGAGCCTCAGATCACCATGTCTCTACAGTGGTATGGCAGGAATCATATGGCATAGCTGAGGTCACATTCACCTGTAAATGACATACTCATAACCTCCAAATACTCTTTCCTCAGCATGCCAAATATCTAAGTGCAATGGTCATTTTGTCCTCTCCTGTTTGGCATCTACTTCTCTGAAGTTAAAGCCAACACAAAGGGACTCTGGCTGACCAAGTTCACAGATGATTGCAAACTGGGAGCCATTATTGATTCTCCAACTGATGTAGGCATTCTACAAAAAGGCCTCACTGACACCAATGACTGGTGCCAGAATGATGGCCTTAAACTCAATGCCAAAAAGTGCATTATCATTCCCTTTGGGAAAATTTTGGTGGCCATGAACTACCACATAGGCGGTAGTCCACTAAACACTGAAGGTGTGATAAGAGACCTGGGGACACAGGTTGACAGCAGTCTCTCCTTTGATAACCATATTGCCACTGTAGTCAGAAAGTCCTTCTATGTGGCACATCTCATTACAAAAGGTTTTTCATCCAGGAAGAAAGCGGTCATAATCCCTCTCTACTCATACCTCATTAGACCTATTATAGAATACAATGCCCCATTTGGTATGTACCTCACTAGACACCTACAACAACTGGAAAGGCCACAAAAATACCTCACTAAGAAGATCTTAGGCCTTAGACACATGCTCTATATGGACAGACTAAAAAAACTCTATAGTCTGTCTATTTATCCCCTACTTAGAGGCAATCTCTGCTTAACCTACCAAGCCATGTCTGACTCAGAGCTGCTAGATATATTACACCTAAAGAAATCCCAATCCCTCCATGCCACACGCTCCAGGGACCTTAACCTCATTACCGCAATAAACAGAATGTGTTGGAGGGACAGGTTCCTAACCCAGAGACTTCCCATACTCTGGAACAAACTTCCCATTTACATCAAGCAGAGCACTTCACTGGCCCTCTTTAAGAGAAATCTTGATGAGTGGGTGGGCAATAGGAAGTTCATCCTGCAGATCACTTCAGTGGCCTTGCTTGACAGGGGCACTGGGAACTAACTTTGGGTGGCATGATGCCAGGGAATCTTTTTGGTCTAGGCTTATATAGGCTACAGGGCTGTTAGCCTAGCACACACCTATGAACTTTTCCAAGCAGTGCTGGCAACTGCACACAATAGTATCGTCCCTCATAAGGGCACGTCATGTTTTCAGTATGTGTTCAATGGGGATCGTCTGCAATGAGTGTCATTGTTGCCTGCGGCATATAGACTACTCAGAGGTGATCTGTGCCTTGCATATGGGGCAATGTGTGACCCTGCTTGATTACATATGCTGCCTATCTGTAGGAGGCATAGTAAATAGATAATTCACTGTAAAGACATTAACCTCATATGTGATGTTAGTACTACATGCTTGTGGCAGAGATTTGTCTAGCAGACTTAAACACACCCTTGAAACAGAACCCTGCCTAATGGCACACAGAGCACCTCAGTGCACCTCAGCACATGCCATCTGTATGATTGGCTGGGTAACCATCATCTCAACACAAGGCATCTGTCTGTGTCCCTCTTGGACTGGGGAATATGTGCTGATCCTGTAACTACAGGTATAAAGATATCTATGATTGTGAGGGCTGTATGGCCATTATGCTAGTGAAGTTCAAATGTTCTATGGTTTCATAACATGATGCAAAATGTCTAACAGGCTCACATACAAATATGGCTACATTGAGGCTAGCACCACTTCCATTCACAGCGTACAGGACACACCAAGGTACACACATAGTGCAAGTTGGCTGTATGTAGCTGAGAATACTTACCTATCTAATGGTACACACTACAGATCACAGTACATGATGCATGCAACACACCTCATGTCTGCTAGTACTGTCTGTTCAGGACATATTATGCTTGATGATATCAGCAGGCCTTGTTGTGGCCAGTCCCTTGGGAAGGCACATCACACACTACAAATAAAATACTGCAAAACCCTACCTATTTCTAAGTTACCAAGGTGATCATATTTATTGCCATATGGACATACACATACACCAAGTAGTCTGGAGTGAGATTAGAACCCCTACCTATATAGTCTTACACACTATAGCTCACGTTACTTATTCATGTGCCACTGGGTAAGTCTGATACTACACTGTCAGCTGGTAGTCTTAAGGTAGATGACATCATCAGGCTTTGTAGAAGGGGCGGTTTGGAAGCCAGCAGCAAGTTACAGGGCCATAAAGTGCATAACCATTGCAGGTGGATAGCCCATAAGGGCATAGCAGTTGTTTTGCAGGGGTATACACACACACACACACGCGCGCACCCAGTAGCCTGGAATAAGATTTGAACCCCTACCTATCTAATCTTACACACTATAGATCACAGTACTTATCACACGCACCACAGGTTACATCTGTCATATCTATGATTGCAGGCACAGTACTTCAGCATTACACACATTAGGCTTGTGTTGAATAGCATCTGTGGCCTGCAGAGTGATATTGCTTCATACTTTTATCTGCATCTAGTATCCTAGAAGTGAGATAACTGTTATTATCCTAGCTATATGTGTACAATTAAAAGTATGGCCATATGTGGCTGTTTGCACTTAGATGGGCAAACCTGTAAGCAGGAACAATGTGCCCTGTCCATGCATGCATTGTCAACATTACTTACACCACCTGCTCACCTGTGTCTGTCTACATGGTGACATCCAGAAGGCACAGGTGTCTGTAGGTAAGTGAATTATGTACTGTTGCACCCTTAGTTTGGTTTCTTTGAGCAAAAGTATGAATGTGTGATAGTGCAGATTTACTCACCATTATTAGGGTATGTACGACAATACAGACATCCACACACATATTTATGTATATAACAGGGATGTATAACTGTAGCTGCGTGTGTGTATGATATGTATATGTGTTATGTAGATATATGGGGAGATGCTATGTATAATTTTAATATATATAGCTATATATATCAGTATATATCTATTTTCACAACATAGAGCTAGATGTACTATGTATGTGAGAGAGAGATAGTGAAAGACGGATATGTATATGTATATGTCTGTATGTATAGACATATCTATACATAACAGGTCATTTTGATGAAGGGGCAACAGAATTGTGCTCATTTTAACTAAGTGTATGAGAATGCCCAGTGGGACTGTCACTGCTTATAAAGTGACTCCAGGCCACACCTATCTGTACTCCAATCCGGGATTCTGTGTGTTACAGACAATGACATCTGTCCCTGTTTCTGCAGTACTGCACTTCACTCAAAATGTCCATGGCATTTCCCAGCTGTCTGCTGTACGTAATATGTGACTGAGGTTCATAATGTTACACCACACACACAGTCTGACAGTCTGCAAAAACACTAACATAATAATACCTCAGATGCAAAAGATGAGACTACTTCCAGATTAGAACCATCAACACCATCACCCATGCAAACTTTTCTAATCCACTGAGCCACACAAGCTGCAATACAGAGAGGAGTCAGCCCTCACACAATAAACAGCTTGTTATTCCTGCATTACGTGTGGCATACAATTTGTGATCAAGTTCTATGTTACAGCCCTGAGATTGCCTGGTCTGCTGACATACCATTGCTGACTTACTGTTAAAGCAGTTATATGGGAGCACTGCCATGTTGGGGGGTGGGGGAACAACAACACATGATCTGCAGGGATAGACAGTGGAACAAATATCATGTGACCCCACTGTTTAACATCACCCTTGACTGATGTAGTGAACATTTTAACCATGAGGCCTGGTGATTATTAGGGAACACATACTATTGGACTGGGTATCTGTAGTCCCATGTGGATATTACTTCTGCCCACATAGCCCACTATATTTCCTTGCATAAATGAGGCAGATCCATACATATGATACTATATTATAGTAATCCTTACAAGTAGCATGTAGGATAGAGTCAAATGCAGCTGTTGACAGAACTGTAGTTCAGGGCTGACTCTGTGTGATGCAAGAAGTACATAACCAATACATGGATAGGTATAGGTTGTGTGGGTTGCCTGGCATCAACAATGTTACTATATGTATGTGAGTAGGAGTAAGGTGTCAGTCCTTAGGGCCCTAGGTTGTCAGTGAATGTGGTATGTGTTGTCTCTTAGACAAAGCCATGGCATACTGGGCATGCCTATGTCTACCTACAGGGACATCATCAGGAGGCTCCTCCCCCGAGTTCTCCTGTGAGTGTGGCTGTGGTGACCTAGGCAGTGGTGGGGAGCTGTGTATCCCTTCTCTTCCCTTTGTTGATCCTGCTGCAGCTGTTTCTGCAGGATCGTATTGTGTAGCATGGCATATACTGTGAACATATGTGCACATGTGGCTAGACAGCACTGCAGAGCTCCATCAGATATATTGAGGCACCAAAACCATGACTTCAGAAGCCCAAACACATGCTTTATGATATTCTTAGTTTGTGCATGTGCCTCATTATGGCATTCTTCCATGGGTGTGTGTGCACCTCTGATGGGTGTCATCATCCATGGTTCCAGTGCGTAGCCAGCATCCCCCAGTAAATGGCTGTGTGGGATGTTCCCCTAGCAAACATCTGGTACAGCTGTGATGTGTGCCAACTATGGGAGTCATGATCTGTCAGGGCTGCCAGGACACACATTCATGATAATCCCATGGGCATTGCACATGACCTGGCAGTTGACGGAGTTGTACCCCTTGCGGTTGACATAGATTTTACCCTCCTCACTGGGTGGTGACTTGATGTGTACATGAGTGCAATCTATGGTGCCCAGTACCTCAGGGTAGTGTGCTACATGGTAGAAGGGTTGAATATTGCTGGCCCTTGCCTCAGGGGTGAGGGGAAAAGAATTTTGTTCACTGGCATGTGGTAGCATGGCATCCAGGAACCGGTGGAGTACCCTGGAAGCAGATGCCTGTGAGACCTCCATCATGTCCCCAGCTGGTCTTTGGAAAGTACCTGTAGCTATTATCCTAAGGGCTACACATACCTTTGTTTCCACTAGGATGGGTTCCCCTCTGTTGGCTCTGGCTCTGAGTTGAGGGCGGCAGATCTCAGTGAGTTCTTGTAGTATGTCCTGTCCACCCTGTAGTGCTCTACAATCTCCAGCTCATGTAGCTGCTGGTAGGTTATCCTGACCCTGAACACTCTTCTCCTTCTTAGTCTAGGCCTATGTCAGCAACAGCAGCATTGAGTTCAGCATCTAGCACATACAGATGTAGTAGACCTGCAGCAGTCACTTGCATTGTCTCAGTTAAAATTTCCAAGTCTGTACTCCAATGCTGCAGAGTATGGGGGAAAATCTGATTGTAGGGTGCATGCATACTTTATAGTGCTCTGCTGTAGGTGCTGACTGAAGCAATTGGCTCCCTATGATGCATTCCACCTGCCTAGTATATCATTAACATCATTTAATGGCCCTAGTTTAAGTTAAACAGGGGTCAAGATTAAAGTATATGTCATTGGCTTTTAGATACACTCAGCACTGTGGTGTAGAGCAAATGCTCTCCCTGTAGGTAAACAAAGCTTAGCACTTAGTGTACACATACCCCCAGACTACCATGCTCAGCATAGCAGTGCACCGCTGAAGCATGCAGAAACATACACCCCCTTAGTTAAACAAAGCTTAGAAGATAGTGCACACACACCTTAAAGGACACGCTCAGCACAGTGGTGAGCCATGCAAACAGGTGCAGCTGAGGTGAAATAAGCTTAGAAGTCATTGGACATACCCTCCACTGATGTCAGCTACCTCCTCTGTAAACACCTACATGACCTACTACTCCAGTCCCCCTTACTAAACATGTTTCCACTGTCTTATACTGTACCATTAGGCAATTTGAACACAGTGTAAATATCTAGTACAATCTCATCTCTATTAAGTTGATTGTGTATATACTATTCCTATGCTTAACTGCTATGTATCTGAGAACAATTTCCTGCTAACAACTTGTCAAACTCTGTTAACTGTTAATTCTTAAAACTACTGTTAATCAATATTAAATAACAACTACTCAAACTCTCTAAACTATTGTTAATTCTATAACTATTGTTAGCATTGTCAAACTTTTTTAACTATTGTTATTAAAATATTCTGTAACATGTGGAGCTTTTCTCCCCAGGACTGCACTGAAAAAGGACACCTGGTGTCCAGTTGGACAATCCTGGCAAACAAATGTCAAATAAATAAATAAATAAAATAAATGGTTCTCTGCCGACACAAAGGGGATATGCAGACATGATTACCCCTTTATGGTATTCAGTAACTCCACCTCATTTGCTTAGGGATATGTGCTCACAGCCTGAAAAATACACGTTTCCTAGCCCTACCATGTTAGCAACAGCACCAATCCACTATTGTAGCTACTTCACACAAGGTCCTGTAATACATTTCTGTCATATAACATTCATCTTGTTTTTTCCAATTTTTTTTTTTTTTTGTAAAACATGTTTACATACTGCGGCAAGCCGCACAAACATGCCATGATTATTAAAAAAAAATAATAATTTAAATTATTTCCTTTAATTTTTCAGACACACAGGAGGATAGTTTCACTCATATCTGTATGTAGTATGCCATTTCTGTCCATATATTTACATTTTTACAGCCCTTTTTTTGTGTCTTTTTCGTGTCTCCTGTACCTGGAATTTTTCTGTGTACACTACGGGCACTGACACTGCGTCTGAAGAGCTGACTATCTGCTTGCTGGTTCACTCTATCTGACTCATTTGCATGAGATTCACCTGCTTATGAGGTGATTTGCATGGCACGGAACTTCCTGTGTTGGCGCATGTGAGCGCGCCACTCAGCAGTGTTTACTAAATCTAAAACCTGATTACTTTCATGTAAGCAGTGTGGCGAGATGCCTACCTGGTAAAAAACACCCTGTAGGCTTTATTAAATTCCCCCTTTGTCTATGTTTGTTTGGGTACCAAATTTAAATGAAACATGTATAATTATGGGATTTTGGCAATTTTAAATCATATATCTCTCTCAAATTCATTGAATTTAAGAAGTGGTCCAAATGTTTAGCAACTGCAGATAGTCTAGCCCTGGGATTCAATAAAGCATTTTTTCTGTGCCAGAATAGTGTAGCAGCTTCTGCATGGAATATAGCCGTCGAGCGATTCAATAAACAAGGCTGGGGGCATGCACGAGCCTGCCAGCACTATTCTACCATGGACACCACTAAATAATACTAATTACCTCATTTGCTGGTGAAAAACATGCAAATGAGGTGAATTAGCAATTCAGTAAGCAGGCAGGCATCCGTGCCAGAACAGTGTCCGTTGCAGAAATGTATTAAGTTACTGACCGTGTACTTTTCTGCAAAAATCAAAATGAGGGCATGACAGCTCAAAGTAAAGCATGTATTATGATCATTAGGCATGCCAATGGCCAAAAATATGGCCATTGGCATGGAAAAGAGCTGCAAAAGTATAAAAATCAAAGTTTTTTTTTTTGGCTGAATTCGGACATTTAAGTGTAGTGCAGTGGCGTGCAAATGAGATTGTGCAGGAAATAAAAAAAAAATGTGAAAAGACAATTTTAAGTGAAATCTGCATTTTGCCATTATAGTGTATATCATGCAGAATCAAAACAATAACGGTTAACACTGGTTGCTAAGGAGAAAGTCTGAGGTGTAGTGGTGTAACAAGGGTCTAAGGCAGTGGGGTATGCAAATGAGCAAATTTTACTGAATACCAAAATGGGAAACCATTGTCTGGATGCACCTGTCTAGGAGCTATAAGGCAGTGGTGTAAGCAGGAGAAGCAACTGACATGAAAAGGGTGTGTGTCATGCTTGATGTAAGCACATTGGAGCTCCATGGCTTCCATTTGAGTTTAGCTAAGCACAGCTAAGCAAGAGGGTGTGTCTGAGGCTGTATTTACATATTCCATGAAATGTGGAGCATGTCCACGTCCAGGGGAGGGCCATTTCTGCTTAAAAGTGTTTAGCTAAACGGGTTTGCGTGGCGTGAACTGGGTCTTAAAAAAAAAACAAAAAAAAAAACCTGGAAATAGCAGAACTGTTTACATTTGGGTACCAGGGCTACATAGATCTGGAGATAGTAGAGTGCTACAGGGAGGACAGGGACATACTTCAGCAACTCATCAAGCTGTGCCGGCCTCACTTCAGACCTAGACCCAACAGAAGGGAACCCATCCCAGTGGATACCAAGGTACCTGTAGCCTTAAGAATACTAGCTACAGATACTTTCCAAAGACCTACTGGGGACATCATGATGGTCTCACAGGATCTTTATAGAGGGTGTGTTTGGGATGCTCAAGTCACGGTTCTACTGCCTTGACATATTTGGTGGAGCTCTGCAGTACTCTCCAGCCACATGTGCACACATGTTCATAGTATGTGCCATGCTACACAATATGATCCTGCGGAAACAGCTGCGGCAGGAACAGCATGGGGAAGGGCCACACAGCCCCCCACCATTGCCAAAGTCCCCACAGGCACAGAGAGACTCAGAGGAGGAACTGAGCCAGCTCCTTTAGGCAGACAGAGGCATGCCCAGTGCACCCTGGCATTGGCAAAGAGGCAATGCATAGCACACATACTGACACTGGTGGGACCCAGGGACTGACACCTCTCTCTGACTCACACACAGTAAATTGGATGCCACACACATCACACTACCTGTACCTTACCATGTATAGGCAGTGTACTACATGCATCCAACATGGCAGCCCTCAAGCACCATCCTCACGACTGCTGCAGGCACAAGGTAAGTCAGTCTTCTTAACAATAAATTAATGGAGTAGTATGCTCTGGTAGAATATCTATGGTATTGCTGCATACATGCAAGGGAATGGGTTGGCCAAAGCCATGGCATACTGGGCATGCCTTTGTCTACCTACAGGGACATCATCAGGAGGCTCCTTCCCCGAGTTCTCCTGTGAGTGTGGCTGTGGTGACCTAGGCAGTGATGGGGAGCTGTGTATCCCTTCTCTTCCCTTTGCTGATCCTGCTGCAGATGTTTCTGTAGGATCGTATTGTGTAGCATGGCACATACTGTGAACATATGTGCACATGTGGCTAGACAGCACTGCAGAGCTCCACCAGATATACTGAGGCACCAAAACCATGATTTCAGAAGACCAAACTCATGCTTTATGATATTCTTAGTTTGTGCATGTGCCTCATTATGGCATTCTTCCATGGGTGTGTGTGCACCTCTGATGGGTGTCATCATCCATGGTTCCGGTGCGTAGCCAGCTTCCCCTAGTAAATGGCTGTGTGGGATGTTCCCCTAGCAAACATCTGGTACAGCTGTGATGTGTGCCAACTATGGGAGTCATGATCTGTCAGGGCTGCCAGGACATACATTCATGATAATCCCCTGGGCATTGCACATGACCTGGCAGTTGATGGAGTTGTACCCCTTGTGGCTGACATAGATTTTACCCTCCTCAATGGGTGGTGACTTGATGTGTACATGAGTGCAATCTATGGTGCCCAGTACCTCAGGGTAGTGTGCTACATGGTAGAAGGGTTGAATATTGCTGGCCCTTGCCTCAGGGGTGAGGGGAAAATAAATTTGTTCACTGGCATGTGGTAGCATGGCATCCAGGAACCAGTGGTGTACCCTGGAAGCAGATGCCTGTGAGACCTCCATCATGTCCCCAGCCGGTCTTTGGAAAGTACCTGTAGCTATTATCCTAAGGGCTACACATACCTTTGTTTCCACTAGGATGGGTTCCCCTCTGTTGGCTCTGGCTCTGAGTTGAGGGCGGCAGATCTCAATGAGTTCTTGTAGTATGTCCTGTCCACCCTGTAGTGCTTTACAATCTCCAGCTCATGTAGCTGCTGGTAGGTTATCCTGGCCCTGAACACTCTTCTGCTACTTAGTCTAGGCCTATGTCAGCAACAGCAGCATTGACTTCAGCATCTAGCACATACAGATGTAGTAGGCCTGCAGCAGTCACTTGCATTGTCTCAGTTAAAATTTCCAAGTCTGTACTCCAATGCTGCAGAGTATGGGGGGAAAATCTGATTGTAGGGTGCATGCATACTTTATAGTGCTCTGCTGTAGGGGCTGACTGAAGCAATTGGCTCCCTATGATGCATTCCACCTGCCTAGTATATCATTAACATCATTTAATGGCCCTACTTTAAGTTAAACAGGGGTCAAGATTAATGTATATGTCATTAGCTTTTAGATACACTCAGCACTGTGATGCAGAGCAAATGCTCTCCCTGTAGGTAAACAAAGCTTAGCACTTAGTGTACACACACACCCCCAGACTTCCATGCTCAGCATAGCAGTGCACCGCTGAAGCATGCAGAAACATACACCCCTTAGTTAAACAAAGTTTAGAAGGTAGTGCACACACACCTGAAAGGACATGCTCAGCACAGTGGTGAGCCATGCAAACAGGTGCAGCTGAGGTGAAATAAGCTTAGAAGTCATTGGACATACCCTCCACTGATGTCAGCTACCTCCTCTGTAAACACCTACATGACCTACTACTCGAGTCCCCCTTACTAAACACGTTTCCACTGTCTTATACTGCACCATTAGGCAATTTGAACACAGCGTAAATATCTAGTACAATCTCATCTCTATTAAGTTGATTGTGTATATACTATTCCTATGCTTAACTGCTATGTTTCTGAGAACACTTTCCTGCTAACAACTTGTCAAACTCTGTTAACTATTGTTAATTCTTAAAGCTACTGTTAATCAGTATTAAATAACAACTACTCATACTCTCTAAACTATTGTTAATTCTATAACTATTGTTAGCATTGACAAACTTTTTTAACTATTGTTATTAAAATATTCTGTAACATGTGGAGCTTTTCTCCCCAGGACTGCACTGAAAAAGGACACCTGGTGTCCAGTTGGACAATCCTGGCAAACAAATGTCAAATAAATAAATAAATAAATAAAATAAATGGTTCTCTGCCGACAAAAAGGGGATATGCAGACATGATTACCCCTTTATGGTATTCAGTAACTCCACCTCATTTGCTTAGGGATATGTGCACACAGCCTGGAAAATACACGTTTCCTAGCCCTACCATGTTAGCAACAGCACCAATCCACTATTACAGCTACTCCACACAAGGTCCTGTAATACATTTCTGTCATATAACATTCATCTTGTTTTTTCCAATTTTTTTTTTTGTAAAGCATATTTACACACTGCGGCAAGCCACACAAACATGCCCAGATTATTAAAAAAAAATAATAATTTAAATTATTTCCTTTAGTTTTTCAGACACACAGGAGGATAGTTTCACTCATATCTGTATGTAGTATGCCATTTCTGTCCATATATTTACATTTTTACAGCCCTTTTTTTGTATCTTTTTCGTGTCTCCTGCACCTGGAATTTTTCTGTGTACACTACGGGCACTGACACTGAGTCTGAAGAGCTGACTATCTGCTTGCTGGTTCACTCTACCTGACTCATTTGCATGAGATTCACCTGCTTATGAGGTGATTTGCATGGCACGGAACTTCCTGTGTTGGCGCGTGTGAGCGCGCCACTCAGCAGTGTTTACTGAATCTAAAACCTGATTACTTTCATGTAAGCAGTGTGGCGAGATGCCTACCTGGTAAAAAACGCCCTGTAGGCTTTATTAAATTCCCCCTTTGTCTATGTTTGTTTGGGTACCAAATTTAAATGAAACATATAATTATGGGATTTTGGCAATTTTAAATCATATATATCTCTCAAATTCATTGAATTTAAGAAGTGGTCCAAATGTTTAGCAACTGCAGATAGTCTAGCCCTGGGATTCAATAAAGCATTTTTCCGTGACAGAATAGTGTAGCAGCTTTTGCATGGAATATGGCCGTCGAGCGATTCAGTAAACAAGGCTGGGGGCATGCATGAGCCTGCCAGCACTATTCTACCATGGACACCACTGAATAATACTAATTACCTCATTTGCTGGTGAAAAACATGCAAATGAGGCGAATTAGCAATTCAGTAAGCAGGCAGGCATCCGTGCCAGAACAGTGTCCGTTGCAGAAATGTATTCAGTTACTGACCGTGTACTTTTCTGCAAAAATCAAAATGGGGGCATGACAGCTCAAAGTAAAGCATGTATTATGATCATTAGGCATGCCAATGGCCAAAAATATGGCCATTGGCATGGAAAAGAGCTGCAAAAGTATAAAAATCAAAGTATTTTTTTTTTTGGCTGAATTCGGACATTTAAGTGTAGTGCAGTGGCATGCAAACGAGATTGTGCAGAAAATAAAAAAAAAATGTGAAAAGACAATTTTAAGTGAAATCTGCATTTTGCCATTATAGTGTATATCATGCAGAATCAAAACAATAACAGGTAACACTGGTTGCTAAGGAGAAAGTCTGTGGTGTAGTGGTGTAACAAGGGTCTAAGGCAGTGGGGTATGCAAATGAGCAAATTTTACTGAATACCAAAATGGGAAACCATTGTCTGGATGCACCTGTCTAGGAGCTATAAGGCAGTGGTGTAAGCAGGAGAAGCAACTGACATGAAAAGGGTGTGTGTCATGCTTGATGTAAGCACATTGGAGCTCCATGGCTTCCATTTGAGTTTAGCTAAGCAAGAGGGTGTGTCTGAGGCTGTATTTACATATTCCATGAAATGTGGAGCATGTCCACGTCCAGGGGAGGGCCATTTCTGCTTAAAAGTGTTTAGCTAAACGGGTTTGCGTGGCGTGAACTGGGTCTTAAAAAAAAAAAAAAAAAAAAAAAAAACAAAACCTGGAAATAGCAGAACTGTTTACATTTGGGTACCAGGGCTACATAGATCTGGAGATAGTAGAGTGCTACAGGGTGGACAGGAACATACTTCAGCAACTCATCAATCTGTGCCGGCCTCACTTCAGACCTAGACCCAACAGAAGGGAACCCATCCCAGTGGATACCAAGGTACCTGTCGCCTTAAGAATACTAGCTACAGATACTTTCCAAAGACCTACTGGGGACATCATGAGGGTCTCACAGGATCTTTATAGAGGGTGTATTTGGGATGCTCAAGTCACGATACTACTGCCTTGACATATCTGGTGGAGCTCTGCAGTACTCTCCAGCCACATGTGCACACATGTTCATATTATGTGCCATGCTACACAATATGATCCTGTGGAAACAGCTGTGGCAGGAACAGCATGGGGAAGGGCCACACAGCCCCCCACCATTGCCAAGGTCCCCACAGGCACAGAGAGACTCAGAGGAGGAACTGAGCCAGCTCCTTTAGGCAGACAGAGGCATGCCCAGTACACCCTGGCATTGGCAAAGAGGCAATGCATAGCACACATACTGACACTGTAGGGACCCAGGGACTGACACCTCTCTCTGACTCACACACACGGTAAATTGGATGCCACACACATCACACTACCTGTATCTTACCATGTATAGGCAGTGTACTGCATGCATCCAACATGGCAGCCCTCAAGCACCATCCTCACGACTGCTGCAGGCACAAGGTAAGTCAGTCTTCTTAACAATAAATTAATGGAGTAGTATGCTCTGGTAGAATATCTATGGTATTGCTGCATACATGCAAGGGAATGGGTTGGCCAACTGGGGCAGCAGCAGACAACTGACAGCTATGTAGGACACCAGGAAATGTTTGCCCAATACTGGTTCCCTCACACTATGCAGTAGTACCCAGGGTGACAAATCCCACTGCAGTATATGTGGGGGGGTCAACTGATTGTGGAGTCATAGGTCACAGGCATGGATGTCAGTGTGGGGGTCCCATACTTACCCCCCTCAGCCTCACCCAGCAAGTCAGCCATAGAAAACCACAAAGAAATGTCTGGCAAAGGGCCACAAATGGTGACAATGATGAAATACCCCTATAGACTTACACAGTGATAGCACAGCAGGTCTTGTAGTTGCAGTAAAGCTCTGAATGGTAAGAAGTCTGAAACTCAAATGTATGCCATTACAATCTGACCTGTGTCTTTAGTGATATGCCTCCAGTCTCCAAGACAGGGCACAATACTATGCAAAATGGAACCAAAATGTAAAGCAAATATCAGCACAGTCTGTGCAAATGTGTACAGTTGACAGGTGTGCCCCCCACACCTATATTCCCATAGAACTGCAGTAACATGTATGTTTGTAGGGAAATAGCAGCAGAGCACACATTGCCAGGGCTGTCCCAATCAACATGATAACTTGTATGTCCACAATATGCAGGGGTCAATGAGCTATGTATATGTGTGGTTAATACTGTCAGGATGTGGCCAGCACTTACTCTCGGCTGTTGTGTCCTAGTGGCCTAGGTGCAGTACTGTGGTTGACAGGGCCATGTTCCAAGAACTGCAGTGCCAACTATTCTGCATGTCAGTTACACCTACGGTAGGAGTTGTACACGCTGTCCAGATGTCAATATTTGTTAATGCAGGAAAGCTGGACAGGTCATGGACAGGGGCCACACTTATGGACAGTACACAGCTTGGAGTAACCTACACAGTGCTTACCCTATCTCTCAACTGTACAGACCTATTGCAGAATGTCCAGAGATTTGGATCATATTTATGGTCTGTACATCATGAAATAGTGGTTGTCTGGCAATTCATTGGCAAATCACGTAAGACTAAGTTCAGAAAATAATGACAGATTGTAGTGTCAGACTTCATACCCTCTAGAAACATGCATGCTAATGCAAAACCTGTTATTGAATCACCTTTCTAGGTTTGTAAGGCCAATACTTAAAAATGGTCCCTATATTTAGGCCTCTGTCCCCCAATTACTTATGGCTTTGTCCAGATGTCTGGCTCTTAGAAGTTGAGAGGTATGGTGCCTAGTAGGACAGCAGGTACCTGAAGGTCAGTGAAATGCCAGTTTATAAAAGGCTGCCACCTTTCTGTGTCAGTACTGATAACATGTCACTGGCCAACAGCCATACCCCTGGAATGACACAGGTTGCCACAGAAGGAGTACAAGTATGCCTTGTATATCTGTTCTGCTTGTCCTAACACTGCATTTGCATGCCAACTATTTGAAAAACAAGAAAGGGTCATGTCAAAACAGCAATGGCAGACAGTGGGGAAGCAGACGTTATACTCATAAGAGCAAACAAGCAATTACCAAACCAGTTTCCCAATTGTCTATGTTTGGCAGAACATTATTAACACCCTGTCCCCATGTGTGGGCCTTTGTCTGACTGTCATATTTGGGCCTGTCCAGATGTCAGTCTCTGAGGGTATGACAGCTAGGCCCACATTTAGCCTCATAAGAACATATAGCAACACAAACTATCTAAGGACCACAGCAAATGGAGTGGTGCAATGATGGACAACCTGATAAATAGGTACACTCAGAGGTGTGAAGTCCACAACCTTGTGTGTGATGTAACAGCATGTACCCCACTCACATCAGAATTACAAATACATAACAGCAGCCACTGTGTCTATTTATATGTGCACCTCGAACATACACCAAACTGATTAACAACAGGAAAAACAATGCTCTTACTTAAGAGTGAACCTGCAAGCTACTCTAAAAATTATAGATCAATAACTTGTCTTCCAACGATGTAAAAACTATACATGGGAATTGACGCCGACAGAGTTTATAGTCATTTAGAAGAAAACTCAGTTATGGCAGTAGAACAAAAGGGCAATAAAAGAAAGTCATATGGAACAAAGGATCATTTGTTGTTAAACAAAGTTATAGTGGAGAACTGTAAGAAGGGGAAGAATCTAAGTATGGCATGGATTGACTACAAAAAGGATTTGATAGTATTCCACATTCATGGATAAAAGAGTGCTTAAAAATTTATAAGGTACAGCATACACTGATTGACTACATTACAGTAACCATGAAAGAGTGGCAGATAACTTTGCAATTAAGCCATGACAAAGGGCAGATTATTATCCCAGGGATAAAAATTCAAAGGGGGATATTCCAGGGTGACTCTCTGTCACTGTTGTTATTATGCCTTGCCATTATGGTGCTGCGGTAGCATTGTCGCCTCACAGTAAGATGCTGTCCAGTTAGATTCTCAGCTAGAGCGTCTTCTGCGTGGAGGCATGCGTGAATGGGTGTACCTTTGTTGACGGTTGTGCATCAGGGCTGGTAACTCGGCACGTAAAAATCAACTACCAATCATTAGCGGACCGGAGTTCCGCTATGGCGACCCCTAACCGGGAAAAGCCAAAAGCCACAACATTAATCCATTAAGCTGTTTACTTAGCTTAGGCCATGGCTATAATTTGGCTTCTAGAAAACAACAAAGTCTTCTAATGACTTCTCATATTCTCTTTGTTGATGATTTAAAATTGTATAGCTCATCAGATGAGGAACTGAAAGCACAGCTGCAGGTTGTCAAAACTTTTTCAGATGATATTGGAATGTCATTTGGTGGGCAGCCACGGTGGTGTAGCGGTTAGCGTTGCCGCCTCACAGCAAGAGGTTTTCCGGTTCGATTCTTGTCTGGGGTGCCTTCTGTGCAGTCTGCATGTCCTCCCTGTGGTCGCGTGGGTTTCCTCCGGGTGCTCTGATTTCCTCCCACATCCCAAAGACATGCTGTAGGTGGATTGGACACTCTAAATTGGCCCTAGGCTTGTATGCATGCGTGTGTGTGTGTGTGCCTTCTGTGGAAAGTTGGATGCTGGGCTGGCAACTCGACACCATAAAACTTCACTGCCAATCATGAGCAGACAGGTGATCCACTGTGGCGACCCCTAACCAGGAAAAAGCCGAAAGAAGAAGAATTGGAATGTCATTTGGTCTTGATAAATGTGCAAAAGCAACCTTTAAAAAAGGAAAACTGCAGCACCAGGAAAACATAAGTTTGGGACAAGAATGTGATATAAAAGAACTTGAGCAAGAGGGAGTGTATAAATACTTGGAAATTGATGAAGGATCAGCACTAAAACATGAACAAATGCAAATAAAGCTCAGTAAGGCATACTTTAGAAGACTTAAATGAATCCTGAAAACAGTATTGACATTTAGGAACAAGATCCAAGCTATAAATCAATTTGCTCTTCCTGTCCTAACATAGTTTTGGAGTGATTGACTGGCCCCAAAAAGTGTTGGATAGATTAGATATTAAAACAAGAAGGATGCTTCATGCTTACCAAATGATTTATAAAAATCAGTGTATACCAAGATTATATATTCCCTGTTCCCAAGGAGGGATGGGCCTCCTTGAAACTGATTACATGTAGAGATCTACAATCATGGGACTCCACACATATCTGCTGACCTCACAGGATCCAAATGTAGTGAAAATTTGAAACATGAGGAGAATAAATCTAAGATGACATCTCTGCTTAATTTAGCAGAAGCATATTGACATCAAGCAGGAATGGAAATTATACCAGAAGTAGATAAAAACCAGGCAGCAACTGAATGTACTAAAAAATAAAAGAAAGAACATAAGGTGAAGGACCAGATGAGAAGGCAAGAAATGTGGAAAAAACATAAATATAGTTGCAAGTATAGAAAACTCCTGGAAGAGCCTCATGTTGATCAAGAACAAACACAGGAATGGTTAAGGAGAGGTGAATTCACATCAAGAAATTAAAGGTTATTATTGGCAGCCCAAGATAGTGGGCTACATACACGCTGGTTTACAAAGTCCATTGAACATGTGGGAGAAACAGACATATGTAGGTTTTGTAAAATTGAATTGGAATCAGTCACACACCTTGCTGCTAGTTGCAACACACTAATGGCAGAGGGACGGTAAACTGAAAGGCATAATAATGTGGTGAGACTGTTACACTGGAGATTGTGCAAATATTTGTAGTATCGAAGTGGCTGAAAAACACTGGAAACATAAGCCACAAAGAATCATAAATGATGAAGTTTATATCACATGGGATCACTCAATACCAACAGTTCAAAAGATAGATGCTAGAAAAATGGATATAGTGGTCCAAGAAAAGAAGACAAAAATAGCATTGATCATTGAAATCGCCACACCCAGTGACTACAGTGTCTTGCGTACAGAGAGACACAAAGTCATAAAATACCTGGATCTGCAGGCAGAAATGAGAGCCATGTGGAAGAATGATACCCAGACAGTTCCAGTAGTAGTAGGAGCAACTGGTCTTATAAAACAGAATTTACAATCCTATTTAGATATGTTACCAATTCATGTAACACCATACGAATTGCAGGAGTCATTACTGGGCACATTGCGGGTGCTCCGAAGAGCACTTTTGGCTAATGTCAAAGAGTGAAATGATACTAATTTCATGAACTTTAATTGTACTTTGACTTAGGAATGGGGTCCATTCCCATCATGGTATTAGAAACCCAAAAGACTTGGAGAAATTAAAAAAAGCCAAAGCCTGTGACTGGACTACATAAGGACAAATAGACACACATAAGGGGAAGGGGAACCACTGGCCAGACAAATGAAGAATGTGCATACCAGAACAAATTGTGCAGTAACATAGGTGCCACGCAGTGTATGGAGTCAGTAAACATCACCTGCAAACACACAACACACACCCATGTAAGTGAAAGCCTGCAACAAAACATAAACCCAAACAATGGAAACATCAAAGGCAAAAATTATATGAGGACTCCACAAACCTACACACCACAGACCATGTAGACTCTACACACCAGGGTCTTGCAAACCCTAAGGCCTTACACCAAACCTCAAACACCTACCCTACACAGATAGGCTAACGGCACTGTCCATCTACCCGGTTCCATACAGACTCTGATGAGGTGACCCCTGTCTGGCATACAAAGCAATCCAGACCCTGCCTTGATGGGACTGTTGCACATCTGTAACTCAAGGCCCACTTCATCAACCTGCATATGCAGCATCAACCTGGGCTGTGATATCAGTACTGCTTGTTGATATGACAGATACGTGTACCATACACTCCCTCATTTGTGGAATACACTCCCTGTCAACAAGTGCCTCAGTACCCCTCGTGATGTGCTCCCTGTATAAGTGCATGGGAAACACAAAATACAGTCCTGAGATTCTACCTGTGTCCCTGCTGGACAGGGGCTCTGTGTGCTGACATGTTGCAACATGGGCTATACTCTCTTCTGTGTAGGTTATAAGGACTTCAGGATCAATACCCTACAAGCATCATAGCAACCTATCAACCTACACACTGTTTGCCAGTGGTTCACCACATTACTCTGTACTGCTCTGCCACTGGCATACCTGGAATTCACAGTGCTATGTGGATCATACTACACACATAATGGATATTTCTGCACAGTAGAATGCACTCTGTATGCACACCCATACCTCTCAACCTATGATAGCAAGACATCTGGACAAGGTCATAAATAAAAGTGGGACAAAGGCTCAATGATAGCCACGTGTTGTAAATATAGCCCTTACATACTGAGAAAGTTGGTAGAATAATGGGTTTTGCATTAGCAGGAATTGTCTGAAAGTTATGAAGTCTGAAACACTAATGTTTGTCATTATTTTGTAACGTCAGACTTCAATTATATGCACCTAACTTGCCATAAAAACACAAGTTTATATAGACTGGACAAAACTTCTAGACAATCACCTGGGCAATCTGCCAAAAAATGTACAGTTGAGAGGTATAGCCACATCAGGATATGACCTCTCAGGTAAGAAGAATACCACACAAGCAGGAGATCACCAGTCAGTATATCACCAGGTTGTTGGACTGTTTACACAGCTTCATCAGTCAACCGGCTGTAGCCACACCTCTCAACTGGCCTTTTTGGGCAAGAATGTATACTTCTTAAGAAGTCTCTTCACATTAAGAGACGAAAAGCACTTTGTATTATCGGATGTCATTAAACTTTTCTACAGTGTAGTCCTCGTTCCTCCATGTGTCTTTGGTTTCCACTTTGTCTGGTTTTACTTTTCTTGGTTTGTCTGTTGGGCTTATAATATCACATCACCTGCCTTTGTGTGTGTGTGCGTGTGTGCGTGTGTGTGTGTATGTGTGTGTGTGTGTGTGTGTGTGTGTGTGTGTGTGTGTGTGTGTGTGTGTGTGTGTGTGTGTGTGTGTGTGTGTGTGTGTGTGTGCGTGTGTGTGCGTGTGTGTGCGTGTGTGTGTGCTTGTAGGTTTAAGTATTAGGAGGTCATTCCCACTCAGTACACTTTCCAGTGCCCTACTTCACAAGATCTGCTGCTGTCATTCACATTAGAACTACCATTGGACACCTGTCAGCCCTATAAACTCTGTAGTGCATGGGATAACTGTGTAACCCTATAGTACAAATAACTAGATAGGTAGATAGGGGTTCTAATCTCAGTCCTGGCATATCTAAGTGCGTGCATGTGTGTGTGTGTGTGTGTGTTTTAGTTTGTAGGTGAAACAGTTTTAGGCCATTCCCACCCAATACACTTCCCAGTGCCCTACTTTAGCAGTCCTGCTGATGTCATTCCCCTTAGAAGTACCTTTGGGAAATTGTCAGCCCTATAAGCTCTGTAATGCATGCAATAACTGCGTAACACTATAGTACAAATAACTAGATAGACAGGGGTTCTAGTCCCAGTTCTGGCAAATGTGTGTGTAAGTGTGTATATTTGTAGGATGAAGTATTTTAAGTACTTTCCCACCCAGTACACTTCCCAGTGCCCTACTTTAGCAGTCCTGTGGATGTCATTGCACAACCCCAGCTTTATAAGCTCTGTGGCATGTGGAATAACTAGGTAACAGTATAGTATAAATAAATAGAAAGGCAGGGGTTCTATTTCCAGTTCTGGAAAATGTGTGTGTGTAAGTGTGTATGTTTGTAGGATGAAGTATTTTGAGGACTTTCTCACCCACAACACTACTTTAGCAGTCCTGCTGATGTCATTCACCCTAGAAGTAACTTTGGGCAATTGTCAGCCCTATAAGCTCTGTAATGTGTGTGATAACTGCATAACACTATAGTACAAATAACTAGATAGGCAGGGGTTCTATTCCCAGTTCTGGAAAATGTGTGTGTATAAGTCTGTAAATATGTATGTTTGTAGGATGAAGTATTTTGAGGACTTTCCCACCCAGTACACTTCCCAGTGCCCTACATTAGCAGTCCTGCTGACGTCATTTGCCTTAGAAGTACCTTTGGGCACTTGTCAAACCTATAAGCTCTGTAATGCATGCGATAACTTTGTAACACTATAGTACAAATAACTAGATAGACAGGGGTTCTATTCCAGTTCTGGAAAATGTGTGTGTATATTTGTAGGATGAAGTATTTTGAGGACTTTCCCACCCAGTACATTTGCCGGTGCCCTACTTTAGCAGTCCTGTGGATGTCATTCACCTTAGAAGTACCTTTGGGCACTTGTCAGCCCTATAAGCTCTGTAGTATGTGCGATAACTGTATAGCACTATAGTACAAATAACTAAATAGGTAGGGGTTATAACCCCAGTCCTGGCAAATGTACGTGTGTGTGTATGTATGTGTGTGTATGTGTGTGTGTGTGTGTGCTTTGTAGGTGAAATAGTTTTTGGTCATTCACAAATGCTACACTTCCTGGTACCCTACTTTAACAGTCCTGCTAATGTCATTCCCTTAGAAGTACCTTTGGACAGCAATCAGCCCTATAAGCTCCATGGCGCATGAAATAACTAAATAGCAGTATAATAAAGATAACTAGATAGGCATGGGGTTCTACACTCAGTTGTGGCAAATGTGTGTGTATGAAGGTGTTTGTAGGTTTTTATGTTTGTAGGGTAATGTATTTTGATGCCCTTCCCACCCAGTACATTTCTCATTGCCATATTTTATAAGGGCTCTTGATGTAATCACCTTAGACATATATTGCGACACTGTTAAGTCCTATAAACTCTGTGGCACATGTGATAACTGTGTAACACTGCAGTATGCATAACTAGATAGTTAGGGGTTCTAAACTCAATACTGGCAACTGTTTGTGTGTATGTGAGAATCACATCATCCCTGTGTGTGTGTATTTGGGTGAGAATCATATCCTCTGGGGGTGTAGATTATATCATTTTGAGGCGTGTACCACCCAGTATACATCCCATTGCCCTACTTTACAAGGCCTGCTGATGTCACTCACCTTAGATATACCTGTATACACTTATCAGCCCTCTAAACTCTGTGGCATGTGTAATAACTGCATAATACCATACTGGAAATAATTAGATGGTTAGGGGTTCTAATCTCAATACTGACAACTATAGTAGTGTGTATGAAGCATATCCATTGTGGATGTTGTGTGTGTTGGTTATACCATTTTAAGGCCTGCTGACCCCCTACCTATAACATTAATTTAAAGACCCTGTTAAAGGCATCTGCCTCACATGCACCATGTACCACTGTATATCCCATACCTTTCACCTGTACAGATGCACATGGGATATCCACATGTTCGCAACCTATATGTGGTCTGTGTTCCCTAACAATGAGTATTCCTGTGATGTTGTTGTTTGTCTTTCAGCTTTTCCCCGTAAGGGGTCGCCACAGCAGAACTCTGGTCCGCTAATGATTTGGCAGTAGATTTTTACGAAATGCCGAGGTGCCATCTCGACACCCAACCTTCAACGAAGGCACACCCATATAATTGCCAAATATGTCACAGTTACCGTAGTGATACACATGCCAGCATTAGACATCGTATCTGACTGACACAGCATGCTGATACAAAGTCTGTCACACTATCACTTGTGCAGGTTCATAGGAGCAGTAGCTGAGACCAATCGCTATGTCTGGTGGGTTATCCCACAATCCATGAAGGCATTTGTAAGATTACCTGTTGTAAGAGGTTATGTATTATGTCACAGGCATATAATCTTTGTGGAGCATGTCATGTGTATGCAGCACTATAGTACATACAAGTGGATACGTAGGGCTACTAATATGTCTATTGGCAACTGTGCATGTGTTTCTGTATGCACAGCCTCTGTGGCTGTCTTTAGTGTGACCTCAGCACAAGAGCTGTAGTAATTGGTTGTTTTGGACCATTTCTAGCTCTTTTGAAGTTCCCTGTTTAAAATCCACCTCAGAGCATTTTTCTGGCTATACTACTCAGAGACAGCTCCACATGGTCCTGCAGAGTGGTCCTAGCTACAGAGAACTGAGAAAAGTGACTACTTTCCAGATTTAAGTATTTTTTTCTGTTTTTTACTTGGAATACCTTCTCTTGCTTATTTTAAACAAGCTTATACTGTTTTTTTAACTGTTTGCTGCATTTTATAGTATTCACACTTAAAAGTTTACCTGGTCGAAAAATAATTGAAAATCTGTTGTTTGTTTGTTTAATTTAACTATTGAGGCTGCCCACTAAAGTGTGCTAGCCTGTGTAACTGATTTATTGCTGCCTTTTGTATTTCTGGGTGTTTTCTATCTAAAAACAAAAAAATAATCCTTGTTTTCCCGCCTCTCCTCGAATAGTTTAGACCAGTTTACAGGCTTTGCTGTATCCTGGGCTGTGGTGTAGTTCCTGTGTTGTCCATTACCTTACTTGGATAAGAAGGAAGTTTCTTTGCTCACCAGTGGGAGTGGGGAGCCTTGAGCAGCCTATCTGTCCCTGAAGGAGTGACCTCAGCACAACAGCTGTAGTAATTGGTTGTTTTGGACCAGTCCTTGCTCTTTTGAAGTTCCCTGTTTAAAATCTGCCTCACAGCATTTTTATCTGGCTATACTACTCAGAGACAGCTCCACGTGGTCCTGCAGAGTGGTCCTAGCTACAGAGAACTGAGAAAAGCGACTACTTTCCAGATTTAAGTATTTTTTTCTGTTGTTTACTTGGAATGCCTTCTCTTGCTTATTTTAAACAAGCTTATACTGTTTTTTTTAACTGTTTGCTGCATTTTATAGTATCTGCACTTAAAAGTTTACCTGGTCAAAAATTAATCGAAAATCTGTTGTTTGTTTAATTTAACTACTGAGGCTGCCCACTAAAGTGTGCTAGCCTGTGTAACTGATTTATTGCTGCCTTCTGTATTTCTGGGTGTTTTCTATCTAAAAACAAAAAAAACAAAAAAAATAATCCTTGTTTTTCCGCCTCTCCTCAACTAGTTTAGACCAGTTTACAGGCTTTGCTGTATTCTGGGCTGTGGTGTAGTTCCTGTGTTGTCCATTACCTTACTTGGATAAGAAGGGAGTTTCTTTGCTCACCAGTGGGATTGGGGAGCCTTGAGCAGCCTATCTGTCCCTGAAGGAGTGACCTCAGCACAAGAGCTGTAGTAATTGGTTGTTTTGGACCATTTCTAGCTCTTTTGAAGTTTCCTGTTTAAAATCCGCCTCAGAGCATTTTTTTCTGGCTATACTACTCAGAGACAGCTCCACGTGGTCCTGCAGAGTGGTCCTAGCTACAGAGAACTGAGAAAAGTGACTACTTTCCAGATTTAAGTATTATTTTCTGTTTTTTACTTGGAATACCTTCTCTTGCTTATTTTAAACAAGCTTATACTGTTTTTTTAACTGTTTGCTGCATTTTATAGCATCTGCACTTAAAAGTTTACCTGGTTGAAAATTAATCAAAAATCTGTTGTTTGTTTGTTTAATTTAACTATTGAGGCTGCCCACTAAAGTGTGCTAGCCTGTGAAACTGATTTATTGCTGCCTTCTGTATTTCTGGGTGTTTTCTATCTAAAAACAAAAAAAAACAAAAAAATAATCCTTGTTTTCCCGCCTCTCCTCGACTAGTTTAGACCAGTTTACAGGCTTTGCTAATTCTGGGCTGTGGCGTAGTTCCTGTGTTGTCCATTACCTTACTTGGATAAGAAGGAAGTTTCTTTGCTCACCAGTGGGAGTGGGGAGCCTTGAACATCCTATCTGTCCCTGAAGGAGTGATCTCAGCACAAGAGCTGTAATAATTGGTTGCTTTGGACCATTTCTAGCTCTTTTGAAGTTCCCTGTTTAAAATCCACCTCAGAGCATTTTTTTCTGGCTATACTACTCAGAGACAGCTCCACGTGGTCCTGCAGAGTGGTCCTAGCTACAGAGAACTGAGAAAAGCGACTACTTTCCAGATTTAAGTATTTTTTTCTGTTTTTTACTTGGAATACCTTCTCTTGCTTATTTTAAACAAGCGTATACTGTTTTTTTAACTGTTTGCTGCATTTTATAGTATCTGCACTTAAACGTTTACCTGGTCGAAAATTAATCGAAAATCTGTTGTTTGTTTGTTTAATTTAACTATTGAGGCTGCCCACTAAAGTGTGCTAGCCTGTGTAACTGATTTATTGCTGCCTTCTGTATTTTTGGGTGTTTTCTATCTAAAAACAAAAAAAACAAAAAAATAATCCTTGTTTTCCCACCTCTCCTCGACTAGTTTAGACCAGTTTACAGGCTTTGCTGTATTCTAGGCAGTGGTGTAGTTCCTGTGTTGTCCATTACCTTACTTGGATAAGAAGGAAGTTTCTTTGCTCACCAGTGGGAGTGGGGAGCCTTCAGCAGCCTGTCTGTCCCTGAAGGAGTGATCTCAGCACAAGAGCTGTAGTAATTGGTTGTTTTGGACCATTTCTAGCTCTTTTGAAGTTAACTGTTTAAAATCCACATTAGCGCGGCTTTGCGCGATTGTGCGCATAGCGCAGCACTGGTTAAACAGGGTTAAACTTTTCCTGGCTCTGGCAAGTCTGCTCTTCAAATTTTCACTTAGAAAGCTCTACTCTTAGAATAACCAGTCTACTCGTTATATTATAAGCATAGAACTTGTTCTCAAAGCTTCTCTTCTAAGCAAGCACTCTCAAACTCAAGTAGCACTACATCCACCTACCACCCCAACCACTTCCCTTAAAGGCACAGCACTGTCTTATAATATTCTAGCATGTCGAGTGGTAGATTGCTAGCATCTTCTCCTGCTCAGCTGGTTAATCTGGGAATCTTGAGACAATGCTATAATTGTCTCATGTACACAGACAACCCTCTCCTCCTCCCAACAAACACAAATACATGTGAGAGATGCAACTATATAGCCAAACTGGAGGCTGAACTCTCTCAACTCAGGACTGGCAAGACCAGACAGGAGGAGAATGTAACCACACACACAACAAACCCAGTCACACATAGACCTATCCCAACTGCAAATCAAGCACATAATAACACAAAAACATACTCGGAGGCTCTATTAAAAAACTTACCAAAACAACAGAGGCTCCCAAAGCAGACACCCAAAAATCCACCACCTCAAAACATGACACATGCAACACATACTTCAATAAATCGGTGTGTCAATAAATTACAGCCCTTAAGGCCAAACACCATGCCTGATACACTAGTGATAGGTGACTCTATAGTCAGACACACTGACGTCCCACTTATTAGGCTGAGCAAGGAGAGGGTAACGGTAAGCTGCCTATCGGGGGCTAGGATCCGCCATATAACACATGCACTCAGGTCACTCAAAAGCACATACAAATATGACTCCGGCATTGTCCATGCCGGCGTGAATGACCTGAGACGTACCTCCTTGGACTACATGAAAAGAGACATAGAGGAGCTCTCTGATTATGTAGCCCAGGCTGGTATGACCCTGACCCTGAGCAGCATTCTGCCCTCACCAAGAATGATGCCACAATACAAAGACAAGATGATCAGCTTTAATAATTGGCTCAATTACTGGTGTCATTCTAGGGGGATCCAATGTCTGTCTGCTTGGGATGACATGCTGGACAAGCCACGCTGCTTCGCAAGGGACGGCTTGCACCTGTCACCACTGGGCTTCCGGATATTGGCTAAGGCTCTTGCCACCCCAATAGTGCCTTTTTTAGGCAAGGCTCAAAAGACGAACCCACCTCCTTAGAAAACAAAAATGGAAAAAATGAAGGGTAATGCTGCTCAATGCCAGAAGTCTAAATCTCAAGATGCAGGCTCTCGAAGCACTCCTCAGTATGGAGAACATCGATGTCTGCGCTGTAACTGAGACCTGGTTCAAGGCTCCTGAGAGCACCCCAGCGCTACCAGGCTTTACCTCGTATCATGCTTTTCGGCCCCAAAACCCGGGCCGAACCACAAAGGGAGGGGGAGTGTCCATATTCATCAAGAATACCCACACCTCTAGGTTAGTGGCAACTCATGAAGCATCGGAGACCATCCAGGTGCAGCTAACTGTAGGCAAAACTGCTATACAACTGGCTGCATGTTACAGACCACCCTCCCAATCTCAAGAATCCCACTCAGCCTTCCTGAAGACATTGGAAGATATGAATTTCTCATCAAATACCATCATATTGGGAGACTTCAACTACCCTAACATAGACTGGTTGCACTATTCTAGCCCTAACACCCTAGCTCAAAGGTTCCTGGAATTCATAAACTCAAATGCAATGGAACAGCTAGTCACCTCTCCCACAAGGGGGAATAATATACTAGACCTGATCATCACAAACATGGGGACAAAATGCTCCACACCGGAAGTATTGCCCTCACTGGTGAGATCTGACCACAAACTAATCACCCTGGATATACATTTACCACCTCCACCCCAGCACAAAAGACTACAGTGAGAAGCTTCTCAAAAGCTGACTTTACATGTCTCAAGACTGAGATGGTATCATTTAAACCCACAGGGCCAATGGAAACCACATCCCACAATGCTGAATCCTACATAAATGCTTTCTACGGACATCTCCAAGAATGCATGGATCGTGCAATCCCAAATAAACCCAAGACCCTCTCCACCAAAGGAAAGCATCCTGTCTGGTGGACCCCAGCCATAAACAAATTGTATAACAAAAGAAGGAAGGTACTGCAAGACAGAGCAAAATCCCATAAAGGGAAGGCATCTCTGATCAGCACTAGTAGAAAGCTATGTTCTCTCATAAAAATATCCAAGGCCAACTTTGAGAGAAAAATCGCCAAGGACACTAAAGATAACCACAAGGCATTCTTCAGTTATGTTAGAAACCTGGGCGGAAACATTCAGATATGCTCAGAGTTAGTACACAACGACAAAAAATTTACCGAACCCACAGATATTGCCAACATTCTGGCAGACAGGTTCAGTGCAAATTTCTCCCCTCCCTCACCTCCAAAAGAAGAAATACTCATCCCAGCTGAATGTAACCTCCCTGTCATCTCTGATGTCCAGGTGAGAACCGCCCTCAACAAAGCAAAGAACACAGCATCTATGGGACCTGATGGTATCCCCGGCTGCGTGATACGTGAACTCCAAGAGGAGCTAAACCCGCATATAAAAATGTTATTTAACCTTAGCCTTACTACAGGATATGTACCTGAACACTGGCGTACAGCAACAGTGGTCCCACTCCACAAGGGAGGCTCCACTACAGACCCTGGAAACTACCGCCCCATAAGCTTGACCAGCCTGGTTTGCAAAGCTATGGAAGGAATTATTATGGAACTCATAAACAACGGCATTGGGGACCTACAGACACTTGATCCCACCCAGTTCGGCTTTGTAAAGGGCAGATCCTGCCTTTTGAACCTGGTTGACTTTTTCAAAACAGTCACTAGAGCCATTGATGAGGGCAAGGCAGTCCATACAGCCTACCTGGACTTGGCTAAAGCCTTCGACACAATACCCCACTCGGGGATCATAGATAGGCTAAACAGCTTAAATGTAAATCCATATGTCACAAGATGGGTTGCAAACTGGCTAAAGAACAGAACCCATAAAGTCAAGATTGCGGGAGCCATGTCAGACTCAAAGCCAGTCACAAGTGGTGTCCCACAGGGCTCTGTCCTGGGACCCCTCTTGTTTGGCATTTACTTCTCAGATGTGAAAGCAAACATGGGAGGGTTGTGGCTGACAAAGTTCGCAGATGACTGCAAAGTAGGCGCCATAGTCGATACACCAGCTGACACATACATCCTACAGAAAGGCCTCATCGAAATGGACAACTGGTGCCGGAATCACGCCTTAAACTGAATGCCAAGAAATGTATAGTCATCCCCTTTGGGAAAAACAAAATACCCACAAATTATCACATAGATAGTAACCCACTGAGTACCGAAAAAGTAATCAGAGACCTGGGGACCCAAGTTGATAGTGACCTCTCATTTGACACCCACGTTGCCAAAGTGGTTAGAAAGACTTTCTACCTTGCCCACCTTATCATGAAGGGGTTCACATCCAGATCAAAGGAGGTCATCATGCCCTGTACTCCTCCCTTATCAGGCCCATGATTGAGTACAATGCCCCATTTGGTATGTACCTCACCCGGCACTTACAACAGCTGGAGAGACCCTAGAAGTACCTCACCAAGAGGATCAAGGGTCTCCAACATATGTCATATGCTGCCAGGCTAAAGAAACTCCAGCTCTATTCAGTAGCATACCACCTTCTCAGAGGTGATCTGTGCCTGACGTACAAGGCCATGTCCAACCAGGAATTGATGGACATGCTCAACCTCAAAAAATCAAAATCCATAAGAACCATGAGAGCCAAAGATTTAAACCTCAGTACAAACATGAATAGAACATGCTGGAGGGACAGATTCATAACTCAGTGGCTTCCCATACTCTGGAACAAAATCCCAGTCCATGTTAGGCAGAGCCCCTCACTGACTCTCTTCAAGAGAAATCTTGACAAGTGGATAGTAGATCGTAGGTTTACCCCGGGGGTCACCCCTGTGTCGCTACTTAACAGAGGCACAGTAAACTAATTTTAATAAGTAAGGGGGTCTTCAATGTGTCACTACTAGAAAAGACACAGTATTCTAAATTTATTCTATACACCTTAGTACCACTACATGGGGTGGCAAAAGCCACATTTCCAGGGCTAGGCTTGCAAATGCCCCAGGGCAGATAGCCTAGTACTAAACTATGAAACTATGTGATGGCTATATCATATTGTGTGCCTCTTCCACCATGTGAACTCCCCCATTGCCAACCTAGTGTCACCCCATATAGATGTCATTCACCATACAAGCACAGTTACACAGTTTCTAACACCAAGCCACTGTGGTGCATGCAATGGTCATATCATTGTGCATTGTACATTAATAGATGGGTAGGTCATCTACTCTCAGAAGTGTCACCTCCATGTGCATGTGTGTTTCAATGCATGTCCCCATGCAGTGGTGTGTGTGTATGTGTGTTTATCAGATGGTTCTAACATATTAAGGGCCTCTGAACCCACCATTGGCAATCCTAACAACCCCTGAAATTGTTAACTCTGCAAAAGTAGTGGCAGACATTGCCATACTACAGTACCGCTGTGCTATTTGTTCATAGGTTCATAGGTTGGTACTAGGCTATCAGCCCTAGGGCCTATACAAGCCTAGCCATAACAATTCCCTGGCTATTTCTTCCCACATTATTTACTTTCCTGGACCCCTATCTAGCAGGGCGACTGACGTGATCCCTGGAGTGAATTTCTTTTCTCCCATCCAATCGTCAAGGTTCCTCTTGAAGAGGTCCAAAGAGGCACTCTGCTTGACATGTATGGGCAATCTATTCCAGAGTCTGGGGAGTCTCTGGGTCAGGAACCTATCCCTCCAGCATGTTTTGTTTATTGTGATGACAAGGTTTAGATCCCTGGAGTGTGTAGCTCTGAGGGATTGGGATTTCTTTAAGTGTAGCATGTCCAACAGCTCTGGGTTTGACATGGCCTTGTATGTTAAGCAGAGATCGCCTCTGAGTAGGACGATATCGACAGAGTATAGCTGGAGTTTTTAAGGCGGTCAGCGTGGGGCATCTGCTTTAGGCCTGTGATTCTTTTAGTGAGGTATTTCTGAGGCCTTTCCAGTTGTTGCAGATGTCTTGAGAGGTACATACCAAATGGGGCGTTGTATTCTATAATGGGTCTAATGAGGGATAAGTACAGTGGGACAATGACCTCCTTTTTCTGGATGAAAAGCCCTTCGTGATGAGGTGTGCCACATAGAAGGATTTCCTGACTGTTGTGGCGATGTGGTTATCGAAGGTGAGACCACTGTCCACCTGTGTCCCTAAGTCTCTTATCACACTTTCTGTGTTTAGTGTACTGCCACCTATATGGTAATTCATGGATACATGTTTTTCCCAAAGGGATAACAATACATTTCTTGGTATTGAGCTTGAGCCCATGGCTCTGGCACCAAGCATCTGTTTCTGTAAGGCCCTTTTGTAGAGTATCCACATCATTTGGGGATTCAATAATGGCTCCCAGTTTGCAGTCATCTGCAAACTTTGTTAGCCAGAGTCCCTTAGTGTTGACCTGTACTTCAGAGAAGTAGATGCCAAACAAGAGCGGTCCCAGGACTGAACCCTGAGGTACTCCACTTGTCACTTGTCTGGAGCTGGATTTGGAGTCGGCTACTTTTACAGTGTGGGTTCTATCAGTAAGCCATTTAGCAACCCATTGGGTGACATAGGGATTAATGCCCAACTTAGTAAGTTTATCTATGATTCCAGAGTGGGGAATGGTGTCAAAGGCCTTGGCAAGGTCTAGATAGGCTGTGTGGACCACCTTACCCTTGTCCATGGCTCTGGAGACTGATTCAAAGAAGTCAATCAGGTTCAGGAGACAAGATCGGCCCTTCACAAACCCAAACTGGGTGGGGTCCAGTGTTTGAAGGTTGCCAATGTCTTTGTTTATAAGTTCCATGATAATACGCTCCATGGCCTTGCAGATAAGGCTTGTCAGACTGATGGGACGGTAGTTTCCGGGATCCAAGGTGGATCCCCCCTTGTGGATTGGGATAACTGTAGCTCTGCGCCACTCAGTGGGCACGAAACCTGAGGTGAGGCTATGATTAAACATAACACTTAGGTGAGGTGCCAGTTCATATTGTAGTTCATGTAGTACACAGCCCGGGATGTCATCTGGTCCCATGGATGCTGTATTCTTGGTTTTAGAGAGTGCGTTTTGTACCTGTGTGGCCGTTATTACTGGAATTTGGCAATCTTCTGGTATTAAGATGGGCCATTTAGGGGGTGAGGGGGGGTGAAGTTGGCACTGAATCGATCTGCCAGGATATCGGCAATATCCTTCGGATCAGTATATTTAATGCCATTCTGTTTTAGCTCAGAGCAGATCTGAGAATTGCCATTTAGATTATTGACATAGTTATAGAATGCTTTGTGGTTGTCTTTGGAATCTTTGGCAATTTTATTTTCGTAACTAGCTTTGGAGGATTTTATGAGGCATCTCAGTTTCTTACTGAGGCTAGTAAGGGAGTTTTTTGCATCCTGGGATTTTCCTCTTTTCTGCAAAAGTTTCTTCCTTTTGTTGTAAAGTTTGTTTATGGCAGGGGACCACCAGATTGGCTTCCTTTTTTGGATGAGAGCATTTTGGTTCTATTTGGGATGATACGATTCATGCATGAGTGGATGTGCTCGTACAGTGCCTTAGTGTAGGATTCAGCAGTTGAACTTTCAGTTCCCGTCTGCATGGGTGTCATGAAGTTTGTCACTTCTGACTTGAGTAGCATGAAGTTGGCTTTGGAGAAGTTTTTATGGTGGTTTCTTTACTGGGGGTGGGGTGGGATGTGGATGTTAAGGGTGATTAGCTTATGGTCAGACCTGACTAACGAGGGGGTGACCATAGGTATGGAGCATTGATTTCCCATGTTGGTAATGACCAGGTCTAGGATATTGGAGCCCCTGGTGGGACTATGGATTAGTTGATCCAGGGCATTGGAATTTATGAATTCAAAGAACCGTTGCGCAAAGGTGTTGGGACATGAGTAGTTTTCCCAGTTAATGGCAGGGTAGTTAAAATCACCCAGTATTAGGGTGTTTGGTTCTATCTTAATATTTTTCAGTATGTTTAGAAAGGTGTAGTGAGAATCTTGGGGTATGGTGGGGATCTGTAGCAAGCTACAATTTGGATTGCAGTCTTACCTAGTGTTAATTGCACTTGGAGAATTTCAGACACATTGTGTTGGCCAACTAGCCTGGTGGTGTGAATATCCTTGGTGAATATTGACACTCCTCCACCTTTAATGTTTCGGTCCTGGTTTGGTGGCCGAAAAGTGTGGTAAGAGTTGTAGCCTGGTATTGCAGGGGTGCTCTCTGGAGCCTTGAACCAGGTCTCAGTTACTGCACAGATATCGATGTTCTCCATTTTTAGGAGTGCCTCGAGAGAGTGCATTTTGAGGTTTAGACTTCTAGCATTGAGAAGCATTACCTTCAGATTTTGCATGCTTGTACCTGTTACGGTGGTGGTTTTGTTCTTTGAAGTTTGCCTAAAAAAGGCACTATAGGGGTGGCAAGAGCCTTAGCCAGTAACCTGAATCCCAGGGCGACAGGTGCAGACCATCTCTGGCAAAGCATCGTGGTCTGTCAATCATGTCGTCCCAGGCAGACAGATACTGGATCCCCTTTGAATGACACCATAAGCTTAGCCAATTGTTGAAGTCAATCATTTTATCCTTATATTGTGGTATCATTCTGGGCGAAGGCAGGATGCTACTCAGGGCTAGGGTCATACCTGCCTGGGCCACATGATCCAAGAGCTCTTCCATGTCTCTTTTCATGTAGTCCAGGGAGGTACGTCTCAAGTCATTCACTCCAACATGGACAATGACAGAGTCATATTTGTACTTGTTGTGGAGTGACTTGAGTGCATGCATTATGTGGCGGATCCTGGCACCCGACAGGCAGCTGACTGTAATTTTCTCCTTATTCAACCTGGTGAGAGGGACATCAGTGTGCCGGACTACAGAGTCACCTATGACTAAAGTGTTAGGTACATTGTCTTGCCTTAGGGGCTGTTGCTGGGTGGCACACTGGTGTTGTGAACTATGTGACACATTGGTTGTGATTGGTGTTTGTTTGCGTTTCAGCTTCAGAGGTCTTTGTTGCTTGGGCAGGTTACAGTTAAGGGCCTCTGCATATGTGGATTTAGTGTTGCTATATGTGGGTGTTGGTGGTGTGGGTTTAGAAGGGCTATGTGTTGCTTGAGCTGTAGTGTGGGTGTTAACCTTCTCCTCTTGACTGTTTAGCACAATCTTGGGTGGAGAGAGCTTTGCTTCCATTTTGGCTATGTAAGTGCATCTCTCACAGGTTGTAGTGTTGGGTGGTAGGAGGAGAGGGTTGTCTGTGTACATGAGGCAATTGCTGCATTGCCCCAGTATGCCCAGATTCACCAGGTGGACAGGAGAAATCACCGGAAGCTGACCCTTGGACATGCCTGGTTTGGGGCTTTTTTTTTCTTTGTAAAGTATAGGAGCTGTTTCCTTAGCAAGGTACTTTGCAATTATAGGCTGTTTAGTGCCTACTATTAATTTCTCCTTGTTAACAAGGAGAGTTCAGTGTTTGTATGAGTTTAAGGCTTCCTAGTGCTTTCCAGCAGGTATTAGAGAAAGTGCTAGTCACAGGGATGCTTAAAGGTAAGATTGAAAAGAATGCACTCTGCAGTGTCAACCAGAGAAATCAGATGTGAAAGTAGGCAACCCGAGTTTTACCTGTTCAAAAAGTTAAGGTTTAGTGGAGAGTTACTATTTTTAAAACAGCAAGATGGATTGAAAGGGGTAGTCACTTTTGTATTTTGGTACTATGAAATACTGTAGGATGGCCAATAAATTTAAATAATTGAAGGGGTGGGATTTCAAAAATGATGATTTTGTGATTACTCACATAAACCAGTGAAAGTAGAGAGAAATGAGATATATGGTCAGATTAACATAAGAGGCGGGCAACTAGAAAGACAGTGGTATTTAACAAGACAACTTAAATGGGTAGGAGGGCGGGAAAAAATTCTGCCTGACTCAGAACAGAGAGAGCTGTGGTCTCTTTTGAAGTTTTAATATGCCGTTAAAACAGAATGCAAGCAAAATACAAGGTAAAGAAAACAAACTACAGTATTCAAAATATAGAAAGGCAATACAGTAATACAAAAAATAAAAGCAAACTAACCTTTCCTTCACAGAAAAGTGTAGCAGTCTGGATGAGCCTTTCTGGTAAAGGTAATTTGTGTTATGTATCTAGCGCTATCATTTATAAGAATGTTCAGGTAGGGGCTGTGCTCAGCCCTTTGTCAGCTGCCCCATGTACAGGACTATGACTATCTGTGCACTACCAGCACAAGAGGCCAGACATGTATATGAGATAGCAGACACACATGCTGGTGATTGTCAGGTTAGACTAACAAAGGCTGATCTGTGCCAGTAATACATACCCCAAACCTGTCATACACAGTATCAAGCATACCCTCATCAACTGCATGACAGTTGACTGGATGGGAAAGATATGGCAGTGGCAACAGCTGCTGATAGCTGAATCTGTTGCAGTTAAAGTAATGGCTAAGCTTGTGAGGGACCTACTGTCAGTACTCAGTATTCAAAATGAAACGCTGTACAACAATGGCCAATGAAGTAAAGTTGTCTTGGAGAATAGGTAGTGTGGTTAAATGATATAAAACTTAAAAGTGCAACATATATAGCAAAAAACTTGCATACATTTCCAGTACTTAAATTAATTGCACTTACAAGATATTCATGGTGTGAATGCAGTTATACCATAGCGAAATGATGGCTCCAAAGTTTCCAGTCTTATGATGGCTTCAAAGTATCCAATCTTTTGGGACCGATATACAAAGTATCCACACTGAAGATGTAGTAGCTGCTATGTGACTGTGATGAACTGTGATAACAGCTTAACCAGTCTAACAGATCAAATAAAAGCTTCTAGCTTTAATGGTAGTTAAAATCCTTTTATTGTAGGAAAAGTTAAAATCTTCATGTCAAGTTAAAATCTTGATGTAGAATAAAACAGTCCTTATGTATTCCAAACGATAAGCGCTTTCGGTATCTTCTTCAGATCGTAGAGATTGGGACTGGAAGTTCCTTTTTATAGTGCTTACTTCCTTTACTGTTGAGACAATCATTCAGTCATCACACTGTCAATCAGCTGTTTAAATGCACCAATCCTCTTTCCTCTCAGCTGGGGGTGTTCCATTTCTTATACCTTTTGCTTTTGAGGGGTGTGACCAGGCATGAATTATTAAGCCAGACACACCGCCATGTTAGCTGATAGTTGGTCTTCTAGCTTTTAGTATAGGTTTCAGTGGAATGATGTTATTCAAGCCTGGCTCAATATCAGCACGGAGGTTCACAATCCACTTACTCTCCCTGCATTCAGCAATATTTTCAATGTCACCTTTCCTTATTCCCCTATATACATTCTCTATCACCTTATATGTGAAAGAATGACCGACATTTCTTTCAGCATGCGTTGCTAAAGCATTATGTGGATCTTTATTGGTAATGTCTCTTTGATATCTCAAAATGCGATTTTTAAACATCTGATTAGTTTTTCCTACATAAAATGCAGGGCATAGTTTACAGGTAGCCATGTACACCACAATGGGGGTTATACAAGTGGCTTTGACATTAAAGGTGTATTTCTTCTTTGTCCTTGGATGTTCAAATTCATTATTATAGTCAATCAGTGGGCATGCTGTGCAGTGGCCACACTTGAACGTGCCTTTATGTCCAACGATTTTATGTTTGCTAAACCCATCCTTTGTGCAAAGTAACTTCTTTAAATTTTTCTTATTCTTGTAGCCAAAGCATGGTGTTTCACCTACAATGTCTTTTAGCTTGGAATCCTGGGTGAGGATTGGCCAAAACTGCCTTATTATGGATTTAACTTGTGTGTTGTCTGTGCTGTAAGTTAACATCACTCTGGTGGTTCTGTCTTCTGTCTTGTTTTTCTTTGGGATAACTTCTTGAACATTCACATCTTTTTCATTACAGCCTCTCTTTATTAGATTTTGTTGTAGAAACAAAATGTCCTTTTCTCTTGTCTCATCTTTGCTACATCTTTTATGTATTCTTTGTGTTTCATTTCGCATAATATTTTTAGTGACATGTTTAGGATGAATGCTGCTTTTTAACAAGTAATGATTTTTCCATGTATTTTTTCGGTGCAATTCGGTTTCCAACATGTTTTCGTTAAGAATAACATTCACATCCAAAAATGCAATTTGATTATGAGAGTGTTCTGCTGTAAAGCTTAAAAAAGTAGTAGTCCTATTTAAATATTGATGGAATGATTCAAACTGTGGTACGGTTCCTTCCCATAAAATAAAAAGATCATCCACAAATCGACCATAAAATTTGATGCATTCATACCATGGATTATTTGAGTTCAATACATGCTCTAATTCCCAGTCTACAAGCACAAGATTTGAGTAGCTGTTCGCACAAGGGGTGCCCATGGCTACCCCCCATTTTTGCCAATAGCTTGATGTACCATACACAAAATAATTATTTTCCAGTATTAAATCTAATAAAGCACAAATCCTACTGGTTTCATTAACAGTTTTTTTGTGGCTTAAGATCTTTCTTACAGCTTCTACACCTGCTTCGTTGGGAATGGAAGTGAATAAACTATTCACATCCAGGGTGGTCACAAGTAGCTGGTCATAATCCATAATGTTATTCATGGTTTGATTTATCTTTCTTAAGAAGTCATCAGTATCCTGCAGAACTGTATCAAAATATTTTAAAATAGTTCTCAATTCTTTCTCCACAAATAGTGACATTGTTTCTGTCACCCACCCTTGTCCTGCTACTATAGGCCATAGTGGAGGGTTATGAAGGTCCTTATGAATCTTAGGAAGTCCATTAATATTCGGAACAGTGAGTTTTGTGTATAGTCCTATAGTAGCAGGACAAGGGTGGGTGACAGAAACAATGTCACTATTTGTGGAGAAAGAATTGAGAACTATTTTAAAATATTTTGATACAGTTCTGCAGGATACTGATGACTTCGTAAAGGTCCAGATCTACTTGGCCTTCAGTCAACATATCCTGAAGTAAGGAAGACACTTTTTGTATAGTTCGATTTAACTGGATTGGTGTAACTCTATGGTATGTCTTTTCATCTTGTAACATGGTGATCATTTTCTTCTTATACCAATTAGTATCCATAACCACTATAGTACCTCCTTTGTCTGCTGGTTTGATTACCATATTCTCATTTTGTTGTAAGTTGCATAGGGCTTGTCTTTCTTCATACGTAATGCAATGTTTAGTATGCGTGTCCATTCTTAATTTCTCCACTGCATTATTACACAGCCGCATGAATAGTTCCACAGCAGGATGGGCTACAGGTACAAATGTACTTGGTTTCCTTAAGGTTCTAACTTGTTCTGTGTTTGTGCCATAAATATATCTTAATGTCACATTACGTCCAAAATGCTTTATGTCTATAACAAATTCATTCAGATCGGATCTTAAAGAGGGTATGAAAGTTAACCCCTTCTGTAAAACAGAAGTTTCTGCTTGGGTCAATTCATATTGAGAAATATTCACCACTATAGAACTGTTTCATTCAGTATTTTCTTTCTTCTTCTGTCTTGACTGTGAGTTTGTGGGTTCTTGTAACTGGTTTGATTCAGAAAAAACGGAAGTTGTGTGGTGATGGGGAGAAATGTACTCCCTTTCTTAGGAATAGTTCCTGTTTCTGAGGATGTTTCAACAATCCTATCTGCCGTAGTGGCCACAGGTGTCCCTGTAATATTGATAGATGTATTCAATGTGCCAGATGTTTGATCATCAGTCCCAGTATGGTTTCTAGACACAGATGTGTCATTCCTAATGGATGCAGGATGTCTGGTGCTAGGGTTAAAGTGATTTGTAGTAGATCTTATTTCCTCCCTGGGCCATTCAAAGATCCTCCTTGTTTGAAACCATTAATGTCTCTATTTAGTTTTTTTATTTTCTGATCTTTTATTTTAGATTCATACACATTGAGATTGAATTGTAATGTTTTTAATTTGTTGGTGTGATAAGTATTCAAATTCATTTTCTCTAGTTCTAGTTTTTCTTTGATTTGAAGGGCGAGATTGTCTTCCTCTGGTCTAAAATAATCCATGATTAGCTTCATGTATCGGAAGCTGGTCTCTAAATTTATTGCTTGCCATTTAGCTAGGAGTTCAGGATGATGATTCCCATAGCTTGGCACGCATTTCACCCGCATTCCTCTAGGTATGACCTGATGGTGTAAACAAGCTTCCAAATGAAAATGCTGCCAAGTTAATCTTTTTAGTTTGTATGCTGCAAGTTCTACTTCTTGTAAATTATAATCAAAGTTGCTGTGATTTGTGATATCTTGAATGTCTGATGATTCAATGCCATCAAATTGCATATGTAATATAGGATTTGCTTGTTTATCTGTTTGTTCAGCATTATTATGCCGTAGGAAATCAATGTTTAAGCCTTGTTTTTTATTTGCAGTGGTAGCAACATTGGCCATGTGCAAAGGAGAGGTATAAGAAATATACAATAAAGAAATGTTACCTCCTAATGCTAAAGTACAGCTATCAGTAACAAGTAAAAACAGTATTCAAAATGAAACGCTGTACAACAATGGCCAATGAAGTAAAGTTCTCTTGGAGAATAGGTAGTGTGGTTAAATTATATAAAACTTAAAAGTGCAACATATATAGCAAAAAACTTGCATACATTTCCAGTACTTAAATTAAATGCACTTACAAGATATTCACGCTGTGAATGCAATTATACCATAGCGAAATGATGGCTCCAAAGTTTCCAGTCTTATGATGGCTTCAAAGTATCCAGTCTTATGATGGCTTCAAAGTATCCAGTCTTTTTGGTCTGATATACAAAGAATCCACACTGAAGATGTAGTAGCTGCTATGTGACTGTGATGAACTGTGATAACAGCTTAACCAGTCTAACAGATCAAATAAAAGCTTCTAGCTTTAATGGTAGTTAAAATCCTTTTATTGTAGGAAAAGTTAAAATCTTCATGTCAAGTTAAAATCTTGATGTAGAATAAAACAGTCCCTATGTATTCCAAACGATAAGCGCTTTCGGTATCTTCTTCAGATCGTAGAGATTGGGACTGGAAGTTCCTTTTCATAGTGCTTGCTTCCTTTACTGTTGAGACAATCATTCAATCATCACACTGTCAATCAGCTGTTTAAACGCCCCAATCCTCTTTCCTCTCAGCTGGGGGTGTTCCATTTCCTATTCCTTTTGCTTTTGAGGGGTGTGGCCAGTCATGAATTATTAAGCCAGACACACCTCCATGTTAGCTGATAGTTGGTCTTCTAGCTTTTAGTATAGGTTTCAGTGGAATGATGTTATTCAATCCTGGCTCAATATCAGAACGGAGGTTCACAATCCACTTAATCTCCCTGCATTCAGTAATATTTTCAATGTCGTCTTTGCTTATTCCACTATATACATTCTCTATTACCTTATAAGTGAAAGAATGACCGACATTTCTTTCAGCATGCGTTGCTAAAGCATTATGTGGATCTTTATTGGTAATGTCTCTTTGATGTCTCAAAATGCGAATTTTAAACATCTGATTAGTTTTTCCAACATGGAATGCAGGGCATAGTTTACAGGTAAAACTGAAAAGCCGTGGACAGCGAAAGACAGCCAAAAAGTGTATTTATTTTAAGCGCTTTTTGTCAGCACATATAAAGCTGACTTCTTCAGAAACAGAACCACTGACAACATAAGCATTTAAAAAGGCTGAACAATCAGCCTACATCATGCAATTAACTTCATTGATTCAATTTAAAAAAATTTTTAAAAAGTTTTAAAGTAACAAGAGCCATAACTGGTGACAAGTGTGTAAAGTCTAAATACATATTGAAAGCAGAAAGTACGTAAGCCAAATCCACTTGTTAAATTAAAAGCCATATAATAATGTCAAAACCTTTAAGTAGATTGTTGTTGAATATTACAAAATACAAAAGGAGTGTTAATAATAACGTAAATTCAACTAGTAATCTGTGTACATGTAATATACTATTAATTCTTAATCCAAAGGTCACAGAAATCGCATGTATAATAGAAACAACTCTAGAACACATGATTATTCTAAGTTACATAAAAGGTATTTATGATTAAACAAGAAACATATATTTTTTTGTATATGAAGTAGTTATATGTGTATGTATATAAATATATGTGTAATAAAAGAAAAGAATGTTTACATGAGGGGTAGCATTTTCAGAAATTATATTCATATGTTTTTTGTTTGTTTATATTCCCATATTGTCAATACTACAAACCCCTCATTAAAATTCCAAATTTTTAAGTCCTACATTTTAATAATAAACTCAACTTCCATTGAGGAGGTGAGGTAATTCTATATGTAGTGTAACCTAATATAAAGTTCTCAAAAGGTATATGTGGTTCTCAAAAACGATATATATATATAATCTATAACATTAATATGTATAATTAATATATAATATATGATAAGTTAAACATACCTTATATTACAAGTGTCATATCAAACATGTTGACAGTACAATTAAGAAACTGAAAATGTCAAAAAGTTCAAAATGTCATACACAAAAACATAAAAATTTGACATCAAGGCCATCATCTCTTTAGACTGTTCAATTTTAATAAACTTCCTATTGAACAAGACTCATTTAGTCCAGGGAAGCTATACACGTTTAGTTTCACCTGCTATTTTAGTTCCAATTCCTCCAGTTTCAAGTTTCTAGGGCCTCCTCTCGGATCAATTTTTGCATGGTCAATTGCCATAAATCTAAAGCCGTGGTTAGGGTAAGCCGCCATGTGTTTTGCTAGTGCGTTCTCCAGTTTCCCTTTTCTAATAGCATACAGGTGTTCATACATCCTTTCACGCAATCTTCTTTCGGTTTTACCGATATAGAATGCTAGACAGGATGTACACTTTGCTATGTAGGTGGTAAATGTAGTGTTGCAGTCAAATTTATTCCTCAACTTAAATTCTTGTCCATTCAGGCTGAACGAGTTGCCTTCATGGACATATTTACAGTAATTACAGTTCAAGCATTTTTGCATACCAGGACATCTCACTGTAGGCATGTCATGCCTTTCTAACAGGGTTTTGATATTATTCCCTTTCCTGTAGACTATCATAGGTTGGTCCCCTAGTTTTTCATATAACTCAGGTTGTATTTTAAACAAATCCCAGTTTTTCTTCAGTATGGATAAACAAAGGGTACTTGTACTGAAGGTGGTAATAAATTTGACAGTAGATGTGCTGTTATTAAGTTGTTCACTATTTAGTACCATACTCTCATTCTGGCCACACTGGTTCCTTTCGACCAAGTTAACACCACTGTCCTCAGTAGGTGTTACAATATTAGCCCTCAAAAGAGGCAAGTACACATTACTGTGTCTTTTGTCCATTACCTCCCAAACAATAGGGTCAAGAAAGGTTTCTGGGTAACCTCTATGAGTGAACATTTTCCGTATATGAACACATTCCTTTATGAAATCCTCCTCTAGTCTGGCCATTCTAGAAGCTCTTACCAGTTGCCCCTTCACAACAGATTTCTTCTTTTGGTAAGGATGGCAGCTGGTGTAATGGAGGAAGGTGTTGGAATATGTAGATTTTCTAAAGATGTTCGCAGTAAATGCATTTAAATTGTAATTTTTACCTAAATGGATGTCAAGATAATCAATAGTGTCACAATGAAAAGTGTAAGTGAATTGCAGGAACTCAGTGGTATTGTTAAAGTATTCAATGACTTGATGGCCATCGCTCTCCCTACCTTTAAATAAAATAAAAATGTCATCCAGAAACCTTGTATAAAACAAAAAGGAATCAGAAAATGCGTTTCCTTTAAAGACAAACTCTGATTCCCAATAGGCCATTACCAAGTTTGCTACACTTCCCCCACAAGGCGAACCCATAGCAACTCCTATTTTTTGCAAAAAGAATTCATTACAGTGCAAAAAGTAATTATTTGTTAATACCAAGTCCATTAGGACGGATACTAGGTCAATTTCCCTAGTAGGGGCTTTGTGTTTCATAAGCATGAGTCCTACCCATTCTAGTGCTACCTCATGGGGTATACTGGTATACAGGTCCTTTACATCAATTGTGAGGAAGTTGCAGTGGCCACACTTGAACGTGCCTTTATGTCCAACGATTTTATGTTTGCTAAACCCACCCTTTGTGCAAAGTAACCTCTTTAAATTTTTCTTATTCTTGTAGCCAAAGCATGGTGTTTCACATACAATGTCTTTTAGCTTGGCATCCTGGGTGAGGATTGGCCAAAACTGCCTTATTATCTTAATTTCTCCACTGCATTATTACACAGCCGCATGAATAGTTCCACAACAGGATGGGCTACAGGTACAAATGTACTTGGTTTCCTTAAGGTTCTAACTTGTTCTGTGTTTGTGCCATAAATATTTCTTAATGTCACATTACGTCCAAAATGCTTTATGTCTATAACAAATTCATTCAGATCGGATCTTAAAGAGGGTATGAAAGTTAACCCCTTCTGTAAAACAGAAGTTTCTGCTTGGGTCAATTCATATTGAGAAATATTCAACACTATAGAACTGTTTAATTCAGCATTTTTTTCTTTTTCTGTCTTGACTGTGAGTTTGTGGGTTCTTGTAACTGGTTTGATTCAGAAAAACCGGAAGTTGTGTGGTGAGAGAGAGGCTATAATGAAATGTGTATGTCCAATAAGTAATCCCAAAGAAAAATAAGACAGAAGACAGAACCACCAGAGTGATGTTAACTTACAGCACAGACAACACACAAGTTAAATCCATAATAAGGCAGTTTTGGCCAATCCTCACCCAGGATGCCAAGCTAAAAGACATTGTAGGTGAAACACCATGCTTTGGCTACAAGAATAAGAAAAATTTAAAGAGGTTACTTTGCACAAAGGATGGGTTTAGCAAACATAAAATCATTGGACATAAAGGCACGTTCAAGTGTGGCCACTGCACAGCATGCCCACTGATTGACTGTAATAATGAATTTGAACATCCAAGGACAAAGAAGAAATACACCTTTAATGTCAAAGCCACTTGTATAACCCCCAATGTGGTGTACATGGCTACCTGTAAACTATGCCCTGCATTCTATGTAGGAAAAACTAATCAGATGTTTAAAAATCGCATTTTGAGACATCAAAGAGACATTACCAATAAAGATCCACATAATGCTTTAGCAACGCATGCTGAAAGAAATGTCGGTCGTTCTTTCACATATAAGGTGATAGAGAATGTATATAGTGGAATAAGGAAAGGTGACATTGAAAATATTACTGAATGCAGGTAGAGTAAGTGGATTGTGAACCTTCGTGCTGATATTGAACCAGGCTTGAATAACATCATTCCACTGAAACCTATACTAAAAGCTAGAAGACCAACTATCAGCTAACATGGAGGTGTGTCTGGCTTAATAATTCATGACTGGTCACACCCCTCAAAGCAAAAGGTATAGGAAATGGAACACCCCCAGCTGAGAGGAAAGAGGATTGGTGCGTTTAAACAGCTGATTGACAGTGTGATGTTTGAATGATTGTCTCAACAGTAAAGGAAGCAAGCACTATGAAAAGGAACTTCCAGTCCCAATCTCTACGATCTGAAGAAGATACCGAAAGCGCTTATCGTTTGGAATACATAGGGACTGTTTTATTCTACATCAAGATTTTAACTTGACATGAAGATTTTAACTTTTCCTACAATAAAAGGATTTTAACTACCATTAAAGCTAGAAGCTTTTATTTGATCTGTTAGACTGGTTAAGCTGTTATCACAGTTCATCACAGTCACATAGCAGCTACTACATCTTCAGTGTGGATACTTTGTATATCGGTCCCAAAAGATTGGATACTTTGAAGCCATCATAAGACTGGAAACTTTGGAGCCATCATTTCGCTATGGTATAACTGCATTCACACCATGAATATCTTGTAAGTGCAATTAATTTAAGTACTGGAAATGTATGCAAGTTTTTTGCTATATATGTTGCACTTTTAAGTTTTATATCATTTAACCACACTACCTATTCTCCAAGAGAACTTTACTTCATTGGCCATTGTTGTACAGCATTTCATTTTGAATACTGTTTTTACTTGTTACTGATAGCTGTATTTTAGCATTAGGAGGTACCCTTTCTTTACTGTCAGTACTCAAGTAACCTCCTCTGTATGTTTCAGCCTGTGTTCCTACAGAACACCCAGGTGACATGTATGAAGGTTAGGTGGCTGTGTCAAGGGTATGTATGCAAGGTCACACTGCATGCCACAATTGCCCCTCACATGCTGTTGCATGTAAATACACTTGGTAAACATGTACATATACAGCTGTACCTTGGCTATGAAAAGGTCACTGTGTTTCCACTCCACCTTACTCATCATCGCTACTATCAGCAGACCCACAGCTTGCAGACACACAGATACCTGGATCACAACCAGAATACAGTACATGACACTACAGTCAGTCAGCAGTACTAACAACAATAGTGCATCATGGCTAACAAGGTACATACACCTTGATGTGTATCCATAACTACTGCAAGCAAATAGCACCTTGCACAGCATGACATTGCTTCATTGTACTATAGTCACCCTGTGCATCAGACCCATATCAGCATGTCTGTGCATCGATGGTATGTTTAAGATGGGCGAGCACATGTATCGCTACATGCATAGGGTGTGGTGTTGGATTGCCAGAGGCCTAGGCTGAGCCATATGGCTGACATCATGTGTGCATGTGTGTCTAGAGGAGTGGTGTTCAACTGGACCGTGAAGAGGACCTGTGCATGTCTTTTGATGACTTGCCTGTGATAGGGATGTGTGGGTGTTTGTCTGCATACCATCAAGCCATATGGATGCCCGACACAGGGCTATGTTGGACAGCCATGGACCATACATGGCAGGATGTATGGCTCACCATCTCCCGGCAAGGATGTGGAAACTGGTTCTGCCAGGAGTATTACTGGCACCACCAGGCCCAAAGACAGATGCAGTACTACTCCCCAGTGGTGACTGCTGTCTGCTGGATCCATATCCTTGATGGGACTGGCCAGGACAATGTGCCTATGGCTTGCTGCTGTGTGGTGTGGACAGCACCCTACCTTCGGTAGTGCTGTTGGTACTGCCACTATGGGACTGTCAATGTGCATGGCCATGTGGGCTCTCAGCTGATCATGTTGCTGACCTATGTCCACCTGGTTGATGCCCTATTCCGACCACATGCTCAAGCACAGACATTGCATGGTTGAGCAGTGACAATGTCTCACCCCACTGTCTATCCACAAAATCAGCAAGATGATGTATGGCATTACAAATGCCATGGAGGTTGTCACACATGGCAGGAACAGTTGCATTCAAGACCCTGAGCATCTATCTGGTGTTGTGGTCAGTATGCACCTGTGCCACCATGACAGACCATGACACCTGCTGTGGCACTTGCAACAGGGGCTTGATGGGCAGCAGTCCTCCATCGAGCACCCCTGTCCATCTGCCTGTGTATCACCTCACCTGCTCTCTGACTATGGCTGGTGTCTACACTCACACTCACCATAGTCAACACACTATCCTGTTACATGCCACCGCCCTCAACCTGTCCATTATTCGTGGCTGCTGGGGACTGGATATGTGTAGGCATACTGTGTTCAGGGACATGGTGGGTGAAAGTAGGATATCAATCAATGGCACAGATGCAGGCACCAACATCCCCACCTGTGCCTCACTATGACCACAATCATCATGGGAGTCCACTAAGACACTGACATCAGGTTGTGAGGGGGAGAGACACCATCCTCCATGTTCACCTGGGAGGGGAAGACAGCATATGTAAATTAATACACTGTAGTATAATGTTTGCTTATACACGCACACGCACACACACACACACACACACACACACACACACACACACACACACACACACACACACACACACACACACACACACACACACACACACACACACACACACACACACACACACACACACACTCTCCTGGTACAGTCTGGCACAGCTTTGACACCTATGGGCTCATCAGGGCAGACCTTATGGTAGTTCTGTCTGCCACAATACATCTCTTTCACAGCCTCTGTAAGGCCCAGAAGGAAGGGTGACAAATCTTACTTTGTGATTGGCCTAGTAGCAGAATGGTTATTGTGACCAAGACCAAGGCTATTGGAGTGAGCTATATAGTGTCACCAAGTGCATATGCACATACTGTAAGAGCTGACTTACTGCTATACAGATCACATACAATGACAAGGTGTAATGATATGTGATGATAACTGATGAAGGAACAAGACTATGCACTATCACTGCAGTATCTACACAGATGACACTCACAGGGATTCATTTCAGACAGCATTGCAGGACAGTCTGCAATACATGCAGGAAGCATGTAAAGTACTAGGTGCATAGCCTAATAAGATATTACTAGGCTATTGGCCCTGATGCCCTCATACATCTGGCCCGGACTTTCACCCATGTCCCTTCAAAGCCAGCACCTGTTTCCCCTGTCCAGCTGGGGCACACACGGGATGCCAGGGGTGTCTCATCCATTTCCCATGCAGTCATCTAGCTTCTTCTTTAAGAGGGCTATATATGTACTCTGCTAGACATGGGGAGGGAGTGTATTTTACAGACAGTGATTTGTGTGGGACACTACACTATCCTGGCAACAAGTACTATACATGTCACAGACCAGGTGAGGGCCTTGCGTGCATGTTGCAAGAGTGGGGGTTGTCTTACAGATATGCAGAAATTCAGTGATCAAAGAAGTGAATGGAGATGTCTTTGTAGCAGATGATGATGCTAATGTTGTAAGAAGGTCCGAAAGACTGAGCAATAAAAATAATGGTCAGGTTATTGTGGCGGAAATTCACCAATCTAACACTGGGAGTAGCAGAGGGGATCTCAGATACGGACAGGGAACTAAAAGTACTGAACAAGCAGTCAGACCCAAAACTAAAGATGCCAACAAAACTAAACCAATGACAACTGAATCTCAAGTAAAAGGAAACTGAATAGGTGAAAACAAACAAGTAATGGAAGTATATCAAAGGATTGATAATCAAGGAAGAACATGGGCTCAGGTTACAGCAGATGGTGGAAAAGGTAAATCTAATTATTACAATAAAAACCAACAACAACCACAAAAAAAAACTGGTATGGCAGGAAAGGTCCAGGGAAGAACTGGAACAGGAAACAACAATACTGGAAGACTTAGGTACTGTAAATTTCAAAATCATTAATTTATCCAGTAAAGAACTGTCGTATGAAGATTGTTGTGTATTAAGCAAGGGGTGGAACTTCGCCCCAGCACAAAGAGCGAACAAGTTGGTTATGATAAATGAAATTAGAGACTATGTAAGGAAGTTAAATTTAAGTATAATATTTGGATCACAAATGCAAAGCAACTGTGAAATGTATAAATCTAGCTGCTATAAAACATCATTAATCAAAGAATTAGAGATGTTTCTTAATGTATGTGAACTGCAGATGCTTGAAATGCTAAAGACACAAATTTCAAAGATGACAATCTAACAAAAAAAGAAAAGGAATGCTTTGATGCTTTGGTCAAAAATGAAGATGTATTGATTTTTAAAGCTGACAAAGGTGGTTCTATGGTATTGTTAGATAGAAGTGAATATGAAAGTAAAATGAGAGAAATGTTATCTGATTCAAACTTTTACAGACCTTTGAGTATATCTGAGGTAAAAAAGGGATTTTCTTTAATTGATTCCTGTATTGAGGAATGGTTCTATACAGGGAGAATTGATGATAAAATGAAAAGAAATTTATCTAACAACAATCCATAATTAAGTAGGATCTTTGGTATTCCAAAGATCCATAAAAATATTGACTTTCCACCGTTAAGACCTATAGTAGTTAGTAGAAATAGTAAAACAGAGGGAATGTCAGTGTTTGTTGACAAGCATCTACTAAAGGTAGTACCAAAGTGTACCACTTATATAAAAGACAGTTATGATTGCATAAAAAAATTGGAAGAAATTTGTGTCTCAGATTTACACATATTAGATACATTAGATATAAATTCCTTGTATACTATGATTCCCAATAAAGAAGGGATGGAAACAGTTAGGGTAGAATTACTAAAATCTAAAGAATTCTCCCCGAATACAGTGGGACTATTAATGGAGATGATAGACATAGTTTTGAGTCATAACTATTTAGAGTTTTATGATCAAGTATTTGTACAAACGAATGGTGTTGCAATGGCTGCTGCCCTAGCCCCTAGCTATGCTAATGTGTTTATGTAAGGTTGGGCAACAGCCAATATATTAGAAAGTCAACATAGCAAACATATAGTTAAGATGTTAAGGTTTATTGACGATATCCTTTTAATATGGGATGGCACTGTTAATATATTAAATGATTTTGATTTTTTGAACTATATTAATAATGTTTGTTCTTATATAAAATTTACACATAACTATAATGCAGATAAAATTATTTTTTTAGATTTGACAATATATAAAAAAGAAAATAAACTTATTTCTAAGATTTTTAAGAAAGATTTTCAGAATAATATGTATTTGCATTATTCTAGTTTACATCCGAAAAGGACTAAAACAAATATAGTTAAGGGACAACTAAAAAGGATTAGTAACCTAACTAAAGAAGATGAAGTGTTTGAGCTTGAAGCTTCTAATTTTTGTAAAAGAATGAAAATTAGAGGATATCCACAAGAAGAAATAGAAAGGGTGTTCTCTGATGAATTGAGAAAAAGAAATAATATAGAACATGACCATGCAAGTGACAAGACGCACAATAACTATACGACAGCTTTAGCTATACAAAATAGTACTGATTCCAATACTATAAGAAATATAGTTAGAAGGAACTGGGGAATTCTTAAGGGAAATAGAGAAATTGCAGAGAAAATAGGAAATGAACCAAGGTTTGTACAAAAAAGGGCCAGAAATTTTAAAGACTTTTTTCAAAGTAAACTTAATAAGGGTAAAGAAGTTGAGATAAGAAGAGGTATGGTTAAGTGTTATAATTGTAATTACTGCTAATATTTATTTACTGACAGTGGTGAAATATTGGTAGGGAAAACAGTAGTCCAGGTCCCAGGGAAGTTTACATGTAAATCCAAAAATGTCATTTATTTATTAATGTGTTTAGAATGCAGATCATTCTATGTAGGAAGAATAAAAAGAGAACTATACAATAGAATTTATAAGCATAATTATGCTATTAGTAATGGAGACACAAAAAATGCTATGAGCAAACATTATGCTGATAAGAAATGTAAAATCAATTTCAAATGTATAGTTCTGGACACAGTGCACCCTAATGTTCAGATAGTAAATGTTGAAGAAGAATTAGGTTGGTTGGAATATTGTTGGCAGGTCAGATTAAATGCCTGTTTCCCTCCAGGATTATTTGAAAAGGAAGGGGTTGAAACACTAGAAAAGTTTTTATAAGCATAGTTTTATATTTTATCTCTGTGTGTTTTTAAATGCTAATTGATGTTTTAAAGTGATGATTAATGAAGTATTTAAAGTCTGTGCTTTTTATGGCAAAGCCATTAGTCTGAAGAAGTCTCTAGCATGAGAGATGAAAGTGCTTACTACTGGCTTGGATTGTATTACTGGCTTGGATTAAATTTGAACTTGAAATTTTTCTTGCTGACACAGTGTTTTGTTTTTTATTCTGTTTTTGAGTTATCTGCTTGCTGCTGCCTTTGGATTAGAGATGCAGAAATGTCATCAAGGGTGGTTTGGAAATGGCCTTGTATACCAGACACAGGTTGCCTATGATCAGTCTGTATGAGATTGAGTACAGGGACAGGGCTTTCAGCCTATCTGTATAGGATAGGTGTTGCAGACCCTGGAATTGCCTGGTCAGGAACCTCTGTGGTCTCTGCAACTGCTGCATTTACTTGGCAAGGTACATACCAAAGGAACCATTGTACTTGGTAATGTGTCTGATACGGGTGGAGTACAGGGATGCTGTAGCCTCCTGGTTCCTGGATGACATACCCATGTTTGTGAGGTGGGCCATGTAGACAGCCTTCCATACAATGGTGCCCACACAGTGGGAAACTATCAGGTTGCTACCAACCTTGGTGCACAAGTCACTTCACACCTGATTGCATGCTCAAGTACATTACTGTCATAATTAGTGTGGATGTCATCTGCCACAGCAGGGAGAATGAAGCATCTCCTGGCATTCCGTTTACGGCAATGCTTCTTGCAGCAGTCATTAATTTGGGTGAGGGACTCTTGGAGGATGCTGACATCAGTAGGGGAATGTAAGACAGTGGCCAGCTTGCAATCAACTGTAAACCTGGTCAGCCACAGACCACTGCTTTTGTATTGTACCTCAGATAAGTATATCTCAAACAGTAGATGCCCCCAGACTGATCCTTGGGGTACACCACTCTGGAAGACTACTACTAGAGGTGGGTTCCACTACTTTGACTGAGTGGGTACTATTATTGAGCCAGTTAGTTACCCATCTGGTAACATACAGGTTGATGCCTAGTTGTGTAGGTGTATGTATCCTGGCCGCCCAGAGATTATTATGAGAGAATTGGGCTAGGTGAAGGTGGGCATTGTTCACCATCTTCCCCTCATCCTTGTGTTTGTTGACCACTTCAGGGAAGTTGACCAGGTTTAACAGGCCTGATCTCCCTTTGACAATACCACACTGTGTGGGCTCAGGCTTTTTGATGTTACTGATCTCCCTGTTCATAATGTCCTTGATATTGCCTTCCATGCCCTTGCAGAACAGGCCAGTTAGACTGATGTGCATATAACTGGCTTGGTCACTGGACTGCTCCGGCTTTGTGTATAGGAATGACAGTGGCTGTCCTCTGTGCAGATGGGATGACACTGGTGCTCCGGCTTTGGTTGACTACAGTGTGCAATGGAGCTAAGAGCTCATGCCTCAGTTCATGTAGGATGCAGCCAGGGATGATATCAGGCCTCTGGAGACTTCTGTGTGTTGCCTTTGAGACAGCATTATGGACCTGCTTCCTGATGATGAGGGGAGGGGTCAGGTACTGTACATGCACATGTGTACTGATGGGGGACAGGGGGTGATGTTTGCACTTCATCTGTCTGCAGCAGGTTGGCTATATCTATGCCATATGTGTATGTGGTGTTATTGACCACCACTACAGAGCAGATTGCCTCTGGGATTGCGGACATATGTGTGGAAGGCCTACTGACTGGCCTTGATGGATGTGTCCAATTTGCACTCAAAGATAGCATTAGGATAAATCACTTGTGACCTTATTTGCTTATTCAGACCATGATGACATTGCTTCCACTCCATGGATGTTTACCCTACCTTGAGGGAGATGATGTTGTCCTTTCAGATATTGTTGAGTCCATACAGCTATGTAGATGCTCACATAGTATTGTGGTGTGGGCATGGACACTGCTGCTAGTTCCAACTGATGGGATGGTGGCTGTAAAGGTACCTGCTCTGTGGAGATTTATAGTCATTTGTGTAAAGTTTATTTTGTTTAACCCTGACAAGGGGATGGGGGCAGGGGAGATGGTGACCTGAACAGTGATGGCTATGGGGGTCAGATCTTACCAAGGAGGATGACATTGTAGGAGTGCTACAGTGGCTACTCATGTTGGTTAGGACCAGGTACAGGATATGTCCACCTGTTGTAGGAGTGTTGAGTGGCTGATCCACTGCATTGCCATTGACGAAGCCGAGGAATCTCTGTGCATTCATGTTCAGTTGGCATAGGTCATGCACACTATGGTTGGGTATCTAAAGTCACCCAGAAGCAGGGTAGATGATTGAATCCTGACAGATTCCAGCTAGTCCCGATAGGTGTGGTGGGTGTCCAGAGTCATGGATGGAGGTCTGTAGCTAGCTATGATTTAAGTAGCTGTTTTGTCAACTAACTGCACTTGGGATGTCTCCTGTACGTCATAATGTTTGGCCAGACTGGAGGTGAGTCTGTGTATGATAATGTTTAAAACTCCACCTTCTGTGGCTTTGCAGCCCTCCATTTGGGGTCAAAACATATGATGGGATGAATAACCTGGCAAGGTTAGTGTGCTCTCCACAGCTGCAAAGCAATTGTCAGTAACTGCACAAATGTCAGCACCCTACAGGACAATGTACGCTTGCATTGACATGGGTTTCATGCTAAGACACCTAGCTCCTCACATCACTTGTTGGCAAAATCCCAGAAAATAGTGACACTTTATGAATCTAGCCAAAGCACATGTAGTTGCCAGCAAAGACGGTTTCATATTCACAGATCTACTCCACAGGATATGACATCTGACATTCAAATGTATACTATTAGGTTATGACTTCAGTCTTTAATGGGTTGCCAGTGATATGCCAGACAATGCACAACTGTATGAGGCATTGACTACAAATATGAGGCAGACGTGGTCAGCCTGCAAAACTCTGGACAGTTGACAGGTATGGGCTCAGTATATAACATACAGTTCAACACACACTTCTGCACCTGTTGTTTACTGTGCACATACCCTATATAAGTCCTTTACATATTAAGATAAGCATATGTATCATAGTTGCATTCACAGGTGACATATGGATATTCACAACATCCCAGTTAGCTGGCCTAGCAGTCTCACAGTCAGTACTGGACAACAGACACTTAAGTAGTAGTCATGCATGAGCTGACCTTTGCTGGGGTGACTCAGGGGCCAGAGCTGTGATCCATGTCACTGCTGACAGGGCAAGCAGGAATGGGCATAGTTGCCAGACAGCAGTATGTGAGTCCAGCAGGTCTTGTTGCAACCTGGTGTTTAACTTCCTATTTCACATTATTGCATCCCCCTTCTGCATTCCATTACAA